>NC_056748.1:1166310153-1166474017 GCF_019279795.1 Protopterus annectens | reverse complement strand
TACATGGTTTGCAGCACTTACTTTTTACTGCCTTAGTAAAAGTACCCCTGTAATTACCTACTATAATATACTAGGAATGGTACTGAAAAGTATATGGTGAAATGCATAGACTGCATTTGCTTCAGCTTTCAAATGCTAATCAGTGTAAACCAGCCAACATTCAGGAAAGATGTGAAAGTTGAAAACGTTTTACCACAATGAATGATGGAAAGTAGTGAGAAAAGAAATCAAGTAAGATGGAATCACTATTAGACTAATAGTTATGGTGTGATTTCTGAAGGACAACATACAGCATCAGCTAATGAGAAAATACTTTTAGAGCAGAGATTAGATTCAGTTTGAAAGCTGCATGACATTTTTAGAAAAGATGCAAAATATTTTATTATTTTAGAATATTTGGACATTTGTTAGTCAACATGTTTCTTTGCAAGGCACAACTGTTCAAAGCAATGCTGTGCTGTAAAATGAGGGAAATATGTATGACTATAAAAGTGCACCTACATCATCATCACACACACACACACACGCAACACTAATAACACACTGTATGAAAAATAATTGATAGTGGAGGGAAAACCATTTGTAGCAACAAGCATGAAAAATACTATTGCCTAGGCTTGAATACTTATTTGCAAAAGCAAGTACATAGTAAAGTAGCTATCACTTCATTGCTAAAGAGGCTGCAGGTCTATGTGTGACAAGAAGATAGCATCTCTAGCTGAGTAAAATCCAGTCATTCAGCTAATCTAATTGCTCATGAGTGGGGGAAGGAAAATACAGACGGACAAAACTGCAGCTGCAAGTTCTAAGCATTTCCTCTAAAACCCCCCACTGAGAGTTTGTGTAATCTGACCTGCAGTATGCTAAAAAGGCTATTTGAAAACCTTGCCTGTAGCTGAACATGTGACTTACAAAGTACTAAAATGTAAACAAACTCCTCTAGCAAAAAATCTGAGCCAGTGCCCCTTTAAATGTTATTTAAATAGTTTATATGTTAAGATAATTTAAATGTAGTATCAACGATTTCTGTGACATTTACAGAAAAGTCAGTAATTTTTTTCTTATACAACATCAATGCATTTAACATTTTCAGCCCCCCCCCCCCCCCCACACACACACACACACACACACAGACCAGAACTGCAGAAAGAGTCAGGTGGCAACCCTATCAACTAGGTGCACTGACACTGTTCATAAAAAGGTCTTTTATGCTTTTTTCTGACATCATTCCAGAGGTGGCTGCATATCTTGTACATGCAGATCCACTGTAAGATATTCCCACTAACTGAGTCAGTCCTTACATTGTTAGAGTGCAACCATAATGTACTGCTGAATTTACTTCGTACATTTACTATGTGCCCTTGCATTAAAACACTAAGAAAATGACACACCCAGTTATATGCTTTTGAACACATGTACTTTATATACACACACACACACACACACACACACACACACACACACACACACACACACACACACACACACACACACCTGTATGTGTATGTGTGTGTGCAATATGTGTGCATAAAATGAATTATTTATAATAAACAACATGGTATAGTTAAGCATTATTAATGTATACATTCTAGTAAATGTTGCTCAATGATTTATTTGATCACTGTCACAAATTGGCTATGTGTTGCACATGCAATCTTGGTCAGTGTTTTTATGTCAGTATTTTTTTTCTTTGTATTGCTAAGTGCAATTAATAGTTATTATCTTTGCCAAAGTAGCCTAAGTTGTGGCAGAAAAGGGTCCTGGGACCAGTTCACTTTCCTGGTTACCAAAGTATAAATAAATATGAAAAAGGAGGGTGAACATGACAGAAATAATTGAGGAACTAATAAAGCACATTTTAAGCCTGCATCATTCATGAGAGAGAAAAACCCTCCCCACTGAAGGCATTGGGAAGCAGCAGGTAGACTAAGTTTAGAATCTTACTATGTGTCACTTGCAAACGTACAGCAAGAATCATTTACTGCAGTGAGAGTTTTCACACCTCAGCATAAATGTGGGCAAGGGTTTGTCAAATCTATTAGGACTACAAAATACTCCTCTTACAAAAACTATTTTATCTACTTTCTTTTGCTGCAAGTAGCTAACCGCTATTTAAAGCATAGAACAAGCTCTGACAGACACATAAAGGAAGCTCAGTCAGGTAAACATAGAAGCAGCTCTGTTACAGAAGGTGTGTTTAGATGACAATGCTTCACAGTCCTGCCATTTAATCTTAATGGCATGATAAAACAGCACCACTTCCTTATGTCTAGCATGAGTCATATAAAGAGGACTTGAAATGTATTCTGGGAAGTAAGGAATGAAAGCAATAAAACAAGATCAAGTTACCAAGGCAGGCCCCGTCATCTGCCATTTTGAGAGAAAAACATTAAAATTATAAAATAAGCACTTTGGCGTGATTTTGAGACATTAAAATAGCTCAGATATATTGAAAAAATGTTTTTTGAGTTCTAAGGTGGAGTTTTCCTTTAAGGTGTTTACCTCACAAACACATGGTACAGTGTTTAATTCTCACTTTTGAGGGAAATTGTCTAGTTTACAAACGGCTGCCTAGGACAGCTAGCCTAGTACTTGGCTATGAACAAATTTCATAGTTCTCAACCTTCCATCTCCAAAATGAGGAACACTACCCCACATAATGTGTAACAAATGGGCAAAATGTGGAACACATACTAATGGCTTACTAACAACTTCAACTAGGAAGATCATAGGATAGTTAAAATATGCCGGTTTTACTTGTAAAGAAGATCTTTTAATGAGTTAATATGATTCATTTCTATTTACCATAAATTTCATTTAAAAAAATCCTAACACTGAATGTGTCAGAGCCATTCAATGTGGAACTTCAAGGAACATGAACTTTTTAAGACCCCTCCCCCTCCAATGAGGTACATTCCTTGTAATGAGGTACACTTGAGAGGTGTGACCAGTTTTAGCACACTGGTTAAAGGAAATAGTCTGCTATCCATGTTGATACAGTCTACTTTATTCATGGGATGTCATGACCTGTAGAAGAGTTCTGTAAACCTGATATCTACAACCCTCGCCTACGATCTATCCAGTGGAACAGCTGATACTTTTAGTTTTGAGGATGGCTTATAAGAAGCTAGTAATCTTCTAGTTAAAATATCCAGTATGACTTCTGGCAGGAAGGTAGGATTTAAATGTGGTACAAAACCATTTACCTAGTATTGTACTAACAACTGAACATGAAATAAATTGGATGCTTATGTGTTAAAATTGAAGAAATAAATTACTATTGTGGTGCCCTAGTTGAAATTGGAAACACTGCTATTAGGGGACACCAGACACCTAATTGCTCAGAGAATCCTCATTGGTCCAGTGGCAGTGAGATTGGAGAGATAGTATATGTGTGTGTGGGGGGTGGTCAGGGTCCTGGGCTCAGTTCCTATACAAGGGTTAGTGTTTTCCTTCTGTGTTCAGGAAGGTAGGATTAGTAGATTGGGTCATGTGGTACTTAGGAAATGCTACACAGAAAAGGTACATATCAGTGCCTTGAACTCTGTACCCACCTAGCTGATGTAATCACTAGCAAAGGGATGGTTTTACATCAGAACTCATAAACAAAGACATTGGAGATCTCCAAACCCTGGACCCCACACAGTTTAGGTTTATAAAAGGCAGATCATGTCTCATAAACCTGATAGACTTCTTTGAAGTAGTCACCAAAGCCATAGATGAGGGTAAGGTGGTTCACACAGCCTATCTAGATCTCGCCAAGGCTTTCAACACCATCCCCCACTCTGGAATTATAGATAAACTCACTAAACTGGGTATAAATCCCTATGTCACAAGATGGGTTGTCAACTTTCTTACTGAAACAACCCACACTGTGAAAGTAGCAGACTCCAAATCAGACTTCAGACCAGTGACAAGTGGAGTACCACAGGGTTCAGTCCTGGGTCCTCTCCTGTTTGGTATCTACTTCTCTGAAGTACAGGATAACACAGAAGGTCTTTGGCTAACTAAATTTGCAGATGACTGCAAGCTAGAAGCCATAATTGAAACTCCTCTAACGATGTGGACACCCTACAAAACGGCCTCACTGAGACAGATGCCTGGTGTCAAAGACATGGTCTCAAGCTCAATGCCAAAAAGTGCATTGTCATACCCTTTGGTAAAAATTCTGTACCCATGAACTACCATATAGGCGGTAGTGTGCTTAACACTGAAAGTGTGATAAGAGACCTTGGGACACAGGTGAACAGTAGTCTGTCCTTTGATAATCACATCGCCAAAGTGGTCAAGAAATCCTTCTGCGTGACACACCTCATCACAAAAGGTTTCTCATCCAGAAAAAGAGGTCATTGTTCCCCTCTACTCATCATTCATTAGACCCATTATAGAGTACAACGCCCCTTTTGGTATGTACCTCACAAGTCATCTACAACAACTGGAAAGGCCGCAAAAATACCTCATAAAGAGGATTACTGGCCTTAAACAGATGCCTTACGCAGACCATCTCAAAAAAACTCCAGCTTTACTCCGTTGCATATCGCCTACTCAGAGACGATCTCTGCCTAACATACAAAGCTATGTCAAACCCAGAGCTGTTGGACATACTCCACTTAAAGAAGTCCCAATCCCTCTGAACTACACGCTCTAGGGACCTAAACCTTGTCACCACAATAAACAGAACATGCTGGAGGGATAGATTCCTGTCCGAGAGACTTCCCATAGTCTGGAACAGACTACCTATCTATGTCAAACAGAGCTCCTCATTAGCACTCTTCAAGAAAAATCTTGATTGGATGGGTAATAGGAAATTCACCCCGGGGATCACTTCTGTGGTTCTGCTTGACAGGGGCACAGGAAAATAATTTTCTTGGGTGGCGAAAGCCAGGGTACATTTTTGGCTAGGCTTGTATAGGCCCTAGGACCAATAGCCTAGTACCTACCTATGAACCTAAGAATTTAAAAATGTCTCTGCAGATTAAAGGGAGAGATAGCTAATTTTTCCAAGAGCAAAATGAAGTAAACTGAGTATCCCAATTTAGAGATTAGAGGTTTAAGGTTCATCCTCTGTTTTCAAAACCATGGTCGAAAAACAGGTTAGAGTAGACTCCTAAGGAAAACCAAAGACACCTTAAGAGAAGAACAAGACCAATTCTAACCATGAAAAAATGTCAAATGTCTGACAGTGAGTGCAGAGGATTAAGGCTATGGTCTGTTAATGAGCTATTTCCGGTGGTAGATGGCTTGATTCCCTTAGCCTTTGTTTGCTTTTTGTGTGACCCTGAGCAAGTGACTTAACCAAACAGTGCTTTGGGGTATTTGAGAGTTAAGGCTAAGCTTCTCAATGGTTTCCTAAATTGCTTGCTTAGTAACTACCAATGAAATATCCCAGTATTATTGATTTAAACCAACCTTTTTCAACAGCAAGACTTTTAGCACTCATACTAGTAGGAGCTTGGCATAATCACTGTCTTTCCTCTACAGTTCATTAGGTTTCGTCCTAAACTTACAATGTATTGAGGTGCAGAAATGAACTGTTTATTATGAATGTATCTACTGTCTTTTTCCCCTCCATATCATGAATGCCATTAAAAGTACTGTATGTGTACTACCAACACCTAAGCAGATTGTATAAAACTTTCTACTCTGTGTATTACTAATCTCTAGGAAACTGCAGAAAATTTTAGTACACTGCTTTTATTGTAAATATTATCTTGTAAAACTTCTCTACTCTAACTGGAGCTTTCTCCCCGGGCCTCCACTGAAAATGGGTTTCTGACCGATTGGACTTTCCCGGTCAATAAATAATGGTCAAGGTGTTTACCTTAGAGATAAAAGGTGTAGGGTTTTATTCTCACATGGAATAATTGGCTAGGCTTAAAATGGCCTACAAAGGGCAGTTAGGGTAGTACTAATCTATGAACCTATGAAATATAAAGCAGTTTTCTTATGCCAGGTTTCCAAATCTCTCCCAAATTTTTATTTATTTTTTTATTTAGTTTACATTTGTTAACCGGGTTAGTCTGGCTGAGCTTTTGGCTCATTTTCAGCAGAGACCCGGGGAGACAAGCTCCTCAGGACTAGAAAACAATTTATTAAATTTTAATAACGTAGTAGCAATCAGCTATAGGATCTTACAAGCAGAGACGTGGAGAGAAAAAAAGCTTGTCAGGCAATTCAGTTATACAGAGTATTAACAATTGGCAAACAAGTACGTGAGTTGTTACAAACAAGGTTTTAAACAATTAGCAGAAGAAAGTGTGACTAGTTACAGTATTATTTAAGCTGCTTAGAGCAAAATGAGTTAATAGGCAGATGCTTATTTAAAATGGGTAGGATCTAGTTGTATTGGAGTTTGGAAACAAGAAAGGAAAGCAAGAATGGCTAGTAGGAGATGTAGGGGAGGTAGAATATAAGAGATAGACTAGACAGGTAGGTTGTTTTGAGACTGTAAGAATTAAGAGTGGTTGGAGATAGAGGAAGGGAAGAGGTAGAAGAGGCAGGGGAATAGTGTTAGAGATGCATTAAGAGTGAGGTGGTGAAATAGGTGAAAGGATGATGGTTTCATGGTGTTTGGCTACAGTGGCAAGACCACTTTGTTTTTAGGTATTTCCTTGTGGCTAATTTAAAACTTTTGCTATGCTGGAGGGACTTTATTTCAAGGAGTTGGTTCCAGGATGTAGCTGGGTTATAGTTGTAGAGAAGGCAGCCTATTTTGGTTTTGGGTTTGTAGATGTCTAATAATCCTTGATTTGAGCTGTGTAGCAGCCTAGCAGGGAAATATTTGGATATGATAGTGGAGAGGCTGGGGCAGAAGGAGGTTAGATAGGGGATAGAGTGGATGATTTGTAGTTCATATAGTTGGAGCAGCTGAGGCAATTCTAGCTAATCTAGTTGCTGTATTGCTAAGCAGTGGTGTGACTTGTAGGTTTAGTTAGCTGCAAATCTGGCGATCTTATTATAGGTAGTTTCAAGCTTGGAAATAAGTGTAGAATTTAGGTTTGTGAATATGTGGCAGCTGTACAGGAGTGTTGGGAGTAATAAAGCCTGGGAGAGAGTTATTCAGGCAGTGTTAGTTAAGTATTTCTTGCTACAGAAAAGGTGTCCAAGTTTCTGATGAGTTCTTTTTACCGAGTTAGTAATATGGAGATCAAACTTAAGCTGATCATCTATATTGTAACACCTAGCAATTTAGTACTATATTCAGCTGAGATGATAGTGCTGTTGCAGGATAAGATGGTAAATGTACTTTTGAGTTTGGTGATGCTTTTAGGGAGGAAGAGTAGGAGCTTAGTTTTTTTGGACTAAGTATTAGTTTGTTATCACTAAGCCAAGTCTCAATGGTGTGGAAGGATGCCTGGGTAGTTGAGTGGAGGTCAGTTGGGTTGTCAGCAGTGGTTATAACAGTTGAGTCATCAGCATATTGCACAAGAGATGACTGGGGACAAGAGGAGTAGAGCAAGCTGGTAAAAATATTAAAGAGTAATGGTCCAAGTATGGACTCTTGGGGGAACTCTCATTTGTACAGTGAGAGAGGAGGATAGTGCAGAGAGCCATTTAACTGATTGCTGGTGGGTAGAGAGATAGCTGGAGAACCAGGAGATAGTAGGGGGGAGAGAAATGTAAGTTAGTGAGTTTATCTAGAAGGAGTGGGTGAGAGACAGTGTCAAAGGCTTTGGAAAGGTCAAGGAATAGGCATGAGACAAGTTTATTGTTATCACGAGCTAGGGAGACTATGTTGATGAATGATATGAGTGCAGTAGTTGTACTATGCTTGGACGGAAACCATGCTGTGTGGGTGTGAGAAGGTTTTCCTGGTGAAGGTAATGCATTACCTGCTTGTGAATGCACTTCTCTAGGATTTTTGAGAGATGAGAGAGTATGGCAATCAATCTGAAGATGGATATGTCTGAGGAGTTTCCCCTTTGTGAATGGGTAGAGTAAAGAAATTCTTCCATAGAGTGGGGACATAGGATTCAGAAATGGATCGGTTGATTAAGATGGATACAGGATAGGCAAGAGGTTCAGAGGCAATCTTCAGGAAGTAAGAGGGTAGCTTGTCAACAGATGGGGAGCAAGGTTTAAGTTTAGAGAGTAATGATTTTACATAGTTAGTTGATACTGCTTTTAGAGAGAAGGAGTTAGGAGGGTTTGGAAGAAGTATAGAGTTTGTGGGGGTGCTAGTGTTGTTTCTGGGGGGAGATAATTTATTATGGAGGGTACTGAGTTTATAAAATGATTGTTAAATTTGTTGGCTATGTCTTCAGGTGTTGCAATGGGACATGGGTTAGGAGAGGAAGGGTTTTCTGGATGAAGAGTCTGTTTAACAGAGCTCCAGAATTTCTTTGTGTCTGATTTAAGAGTAGAGGGAGGATTGGCATAGAAGTTTATTTTGTCATAATGGATGAATCTGGAGTAGGGACTTCATTTGTCAGCAACTTTTGGGTCTTGGATCCGATATCGGATCCGAGCCGGCAACTTATTATACAGCTTTGGATCCGAGCTCCTAGCTCCTCCCCTCACCCATAATCCCCTGCCAACCCCAAATGACCTCAGATCTAGTTTGCCGCTCTTAGATGAGACAGCTGGATTTTGAGCTTCTGGCGTTTTACCAGATAAGTGCTTCAAAACTGTAAAATTAGAGTATATTTCTCTATTATTTAAACAGGGTGTGTGTTTTAGTTTTCCCTTTTGTTAATTTCTTAAATTTTTTGTGCAAATCCTCCCCTCGCTGGTCGTAGTGTGCATGTGTGTTGTGTTTGGAGCCCAGTGTGCTTGCGTAGATTACTTTAGTTTTTGGGTTATCATGTCAGAGGCCCCAAAACCCATTTTCAAGTGCAGGTGTGGCCATAAGCTTTCCCCAGCAGATGGCCACACTCGGTGTGTTCGGTGCCTTGGGATTGAACACCTGTCCTCGGGGGTGTGCCATCTGCTTGGCGTTCAACCTCAGGGCACTGAAAGATCGGAGGTCGAAGCTGATCCTGGCGGGACTTCTGCCCCAGATTACGGCTTCAGCCTCCGCTTCTCCAGTGGCACCTCCTCAGCCCTTGGTGGTGGCCTCCTGCCCCCCTTTCCCCGGCCGGGATTCAAGCTCCCACTAAGGCACGAAGGACAGGGAGGCCAGGGGAGGCCAGGAGGGAGAAAGGAGGGAGAAGCACCACAAGCAGTGGGCTGAGGCCTCCACTTTGGCCCCCCCCAGCTAAGCGGGCTTTTCCCTCCATGGCTTCCATGGCTTACAGGTCTCCTCCTCCTCGGCTCCGATCACCTTGCTTCTCCCAGGACCCGAGGAGGAGACCCGATCTCCATGGTCATCGAGGTGGCATTCCAGACCTGCCTCGGTGGCCTCATCGAGATCCACTTATAGCCTTTCTGATGCAGACTTGGACGGATGATGAGAAGGTTCATCTAGGCTCAGCTGCAGATGGGAGTGCTCTTGCCTCCCCCTTTGGGGGGCTTGATTTCCCTTTTGCACCGATAGCTCCTTCTCTGACCTGCTTCGGGTTGGGAGCTCTCGGGCGAGGCAGCGTTGGGCCGGGGTGGGTGGAGTGCCGACAGTACTGGGTGCCGGATCCAACCTGCCCTTGAGTCTGTCGGTTCCATCGTCGGATCGACCTCTCCGGGCAGTGGGCCAAGCTTCGGATCCGAGGGACTCAGTGTGCCTTCCAGCTCCAGCCAGGTGAACCGCGGGTTCTTCGGATCCGATGGTCTCGGTGCCAGTTCGATCCCTTCAGCCGGATCCAGTGGGGTCGGCTTTCGGAGCCGAGAAGGCGGCTCCCGCCGGCCTTTGATGTAGTGGAGGGCTCTGTCGAGCATCCGGACCCCGGTCCTTGCCTCGGCTGCACCCTGCACTCCCCTGTCTGCTGGGTCAGGCTTCCATCACCCGGCCACAGGGACAGCCTGCTTCGATGTTCCCAGGTTGTTCCATTGGAACAGGATATTGCTGGTGAGACCTCCTCGGACAGGCCCAGTGCCTCACAAGCATAAGTGTAAAAGGAGGCGCGTGGACTCCCCGGGTCCTTAACAGAGAACACGGACTTGGATGAAGGGAAGGCTCCCCAAGGTCACCCCGAGGATGTCTCCTTTGGAACATCATGGAAATGCTCAGGATAAGGGGGTCTGCCCAAGGCTTCCTCCGATGAGTCCGTGTTTCTGGAGGCATTCGAAGCAGGCACGTCTACCTCTTGGGTGTCCCCTCCAGCCAACCCCCTGGTGGATCTTATTACCACCAGGGCATGGAGCAGGACACTGTGGGCCAGTCCTAAATGCCGGATAGGATTTTGAGCCCCCCTGCAGACCGGTCCCACTGGAGCAAGGGTCCCCCTGTAGATGCCATGTTGATGGCGGCAGCCACTAAGAGAGAACTAGCTCAGGAGGCCCCTCGGTCCATCCACGAGCAAGGAGTCCCACTCGATGGATCACCTTGGGAAGCGGGTATTTAGTTCAGCGACCTTCTCAGTAAGGTCCCTGAACTACATGGCACATGTCATCAGGATGCAGCAAGATCTCATTAAAGAATCGCTGCTTCCCCAAGTCCATGTCGCGGAGGACAAGCAGTTGTACTCACTCGTATAGCCACTCTATGATCTATTTCCAATACCTCTATCGGCTGTTGTCCCATGCCACTGAGGGAGCCGCTAGAGCTAGCGAGGGCCGAAGGCCCCTGGATTATGAGGCGCGCCAGGCCTGGCTCTGACATTGTGACTTCATGGAGCCCTTTAAGGCATCCTTTGCAAATGCCCCTTTGATGGTTCTGCCGTGTTTGGCAGCAGACGTTCGCGAGACACTTGTCCATAGCGAGAAGGACTGGAAAGCGTTGTCTGTCATCCAGTCTGCTTCTCTGCTCCCCAGAAGGTCCTTCTCCAAAAACCAAAAGGGACAGAGAAAGAAGATGTGGTTTGGAAATAGCAACAACATTCCCAGCCTGCTCCGGACAACCAAGTCCTTCCATGGCAGAGGAGGACAAGGGGAGGGCGCTGCCCCTAGAACCAGAAGAGGCCCGAGGAAACTTTGGGTCAAGAGAATCTTTCTCTGACCGACCCACACAACAGGCCTGAAGGGTTTCGACTGCTCCCACTCTGGAGGCAGTCGGAAGCTCTCGAGGGCATCCTGGCGGCATGGGAGTCCATCCATCAGACTGCTGGGTGCTTCAGATCATATCCAGGTTACAGAATCCCCAATGCAACATGTCCCCAGACTGCTGGGAACCTCCCGATGGTACCACCGGTCAGAGAGAATGCTGCAGCCGCGCAGAAATCCAGCAGCTGCTAGAAAAAGAGCCATCCAGCAACCGTAATCCCCAGACCAGCTCGGATTAGGGTTCTACTCCAGGTTCTTTCTGGTGCCAAAAAGATGGGGGACTTGAGACCAATCCTAGAGCCTTTCCCTCTTGAACCTGTCGGTAACCAAGGAAAAATTCCGAATGGTCACTCTTCAATCCATTCTCCCCTCTTGCTTGAGAGAATGACTGGATGTAACTCAATAGGACCTCAAGGATGCGTACTACCACATTTTAATGGACAGATGATCCAGGAGGTTTCTTACGGCTTCAGCTGGGGAGCCAGCCACTATCAGTTCAGGGTCCTTCCCTTTGGCCTCACCACAGCCCCAGGAGGTGTTCACCAAAGTTTTAGCAGTGATAGCGGCCCACCTGAGATTCAGGGAATGCAGGTCTTCCATTACCTGGACGACTGGCTCCTGACCTCCCCAACAAGGCATCCTACTCTGCTCAGCCAGAGACTTTTCTCCGCCCTAGCCTCTCCCAGTTGGAGGCATCATGATCAATGCGGGACAAATCTTCCCTTGCTCGGCGCGCAAGTCATAAAGTTCATTAGGGGCCAGATTGGATCCCCGAGAGAGTCTGCGAGCCTACCTCACTTGAACGACTACAGAATCTG
Organism: Protopterus annectens; assembly: GCF_019279795.1. Classification (NCBI taxonomy): domain Eukaryota; kingdom Metazoa; phylum Chordata; order Ceratodontiformes; family Protopteridae; genus Protopterus; species Protopterus annectens. The sequence goes on along the minus strand of NC_056748.1, from coordinate 1,166,462,126 downwards.
AGACTTCATGTGTAGGCCATCCCCTCAATCAAGCTCCACCCGGCAGAATTGGTCCTGAGGTGCTGGGCTCCATGGCATGAGCAATACTTGCTTCTTCATGGCTCATCTAAATGTGGGGTGCTACCCGGTGGACCACTCAGAGTACAATGGTCCTTTCCGGCTTCTTCCTCTCAATCACACCCTATCTCCATCAGCAAAGGCTTGCAGGAGGGCCCTGTTATGAGTGGCTCAGTCCCCAGACCTCCCATACAGGCCGACCCTTCCTGCCTCCACCTCCTCTCATCATGGTGACCCACGGACGACTTCTGCGCCTCGGGTGGGGGGGGGGGGCATTGCTCCAGAGCAAGAACAATCCAAGGCATGTGGAATGACTTTGAGAGACCACTCCTGCATATCAATAATTTCTGGAGATGAGGCGGTGCTGTTAGCGATTGCAAGCACTTCAGAACCTTCTCCCCATGGAATATTGCGATACAGACAGACATGTCAGTTGGTCTGGTACATCAACAAAAACCAAGGGGGCAGGGTCTTACCTCTCTGCGAGGAGGCCAGCGAGGTGTGTGGAATGGCGATCTCCATAACCGCTTTCTGATTACAGCGCACATTCCGGGATGGTGTATTCTGGCGGGACAAACTCAACCGCACCATTCTTTCCCCTTACGAGTGGTCTCTCCAACTCCCAGTGGCGAAGCGGATATTTGCAAATGGGGGCAACCTGCTGCGATCTCCTTGCCTCTCCCTCAAATACGAAATCGACCCAGCTTCTTCCTCTGATTAAAATCTCTCCCAAATTTGTATTTATTTTTTTATTTAGTTTACATTTGTTAACCGGGTTAGTCTGGCTGAGCTTTTGGCTCATTTTCAGCAGAGATCCGGGGAGACAAGCTCCTCAGGACTAGAAAACAATTTATTAAATTTTAATAACGTAGTAGCAATCAGCTATAGGATCTTACAAGCAGAGACCTGGAGAGAAAAAAAGCTCGTCAGGCAATTCAGTTATACAGAGTATTAACAATTGGCAAACAAGTACGTGAGTTGTTACAAACAAGGTTTTAAACAATTAGCAGAAGAAAGTGTGACTAGTTACAGTATTATTTAATCTGCTTAGAGCAAAATGAGTTAATAGGCAGATGCTTATTTAAAATGGGTATGATCTAGTTGTATAGGAGTTTGGAAACAAGAAAGGAAAGCAAGAATGGCTAGTAGGAGATGTAGGGGAGGTAGAATATAGGAGACAGACTAGACAGGTAGGTTGTTTCGAGACTGTAAGAATTAAGAGTGGTTGGAGACAGAGGAAGGGAAGAGGTAGAAGAGGCAGGGGAATAGTGTTAGAGATGCATTAAGAGTGAGGTGGTGAAATAGGTGAAAGGATGATGGTTTCATGGTGTTTGGCTACAGTGGCAAGACCACTTTGTTTTTAGGTATTTCCTTGTGGCTAATTTAAAACTTTTGCTATGCTGGAGGGACTTTATTTCCAAGGGGAGTTGGTTCCAGGATGTAGCTGGGTTATAGTTGTAGAGAAGGCAGCCTATTTTGGTTTTGGGTTTGTAGATGTCTAATAATCATTGATTTGAGCTGTGTAGCAGCCTAGCAGGGAAATATTTGGATATGATAGTGGAGAGGCTGGGGCAGAAGGAGGTTAGATAGAGGATAGAGTGGATGATTTGTAGTTCATATAGTTGGAGCAGCTGAGGCAATTCTAGCCAATCTAGTTGCTGTATTGCTAAGCAGTGGTGTGACTTGTAGGTTTGGTTAGCTGCAAATCTGGCGATCTTATTATAGGTAGTTTCAAGCTTGGAAATAAGTGTAGAATTTAGGTTTGTGAATATGTGGCAGCTGTACAGGAGTGTTGGGAGTAATAAAGCCTGGGAGAGAGTTATTCAGGCAGTGTTAGTTAAGTATTTCTTGCTACAGAAAAGGTGTCCAAGTTTCTGATGAGTTCTTTTTACCGAGTTAGTAATATGGAGATCAAACTTAAGCTGATCATCTATTGTAACACCTAACAATTTAGTACTATATTCAGCTGAGATGATAGTGCTGTTGCAGGATAAGATGGTAAATGTACTTTTGAGTGTGGTGATGCTTTTAGGGAGGAAGAGTAGGAGCTTAGTTTTTTTTGGACTAAGTATTAGTTTGTTATCACTAAGCCAAGTCTCAATGGTGTGGAAGGATGCCTGGGTAGTTGAGTGGAGGTCAGTTGGGTTGTCAGCAGTGGTTATAACAGTTGAGTCATCAGCATATTGCACAAGAGATGACTGGGGACAAGAGGAGTAGAGCAAGCTGGTAAAAATATTAAAGAGTAATGGTCCAAGTATGGACTCTTGGGGGACTCTCATTTGTACAGTGAGAGAGGAGGATAGTGCAGAGAGCCATTTAACTGATTGCTGGTGGGTAGAGAGATAGCTGGAGAACCAGGAGATAGTAGGGGGAGAGAAATGTAAGTTAGTGAGTTTATCTAGAAGGAGTGGGTGAGAGACAGTGTCAAAGGCTTTGGAAAGGTCAAGGAATAGGCACGAGACAAGTTTATTGTTATCACGAGCTAGGGAGACTATGTTGATGAATGATATGAGTGCAGTAGTTGTACTATGCTTGGATGGAAACCATGCTGTGTGGGTGTGAGAAGGTTTTCCTGGTGAAGGTAATGCATTACCTGCTTGTGAATGCACTTCTCTAGGATTTTTGAGAGATGAGAGAGTATGGCAATCAATCTGAAGATGGATATGTCTGAGGAGTTTCCCCTTTGTGAATGGGTAGAGTAAAGAAATTCTTCCATAGAGTGGGGGCATAGGATTCAGAAATGGATCGGTTGATTAAGATGGATACAGGATAGGCAAGAGGTTCAGAGGCAATCTTCAGGAAGTAAGAGGATAGCTTGTCAACAGATGGGGAGTAAGGTTTAAGTTTAGAGAGTAATGATTTTACATAGTTAGTTGATACTGCTTTTAGAGAGAAGGAGTTAAGAGGGTTTGGAAGAAGTATAGAGTTTGTGGGGGTGCTAGTGTTGTTTCTGGGGGGAGATAATTTATTATGGAGGGTACTGAGTTTATAAAATGATTGTTAAATTTGTTGGCTATGTCTTCAGGTGTTGCAATGGGACATGGATTAGGAGAGGAAGGGTTTCCTGGATGAAGAGTCTGTTTAACAGAGGTCCAGAATTTCTTTGTGTCTGATTTAAGAGTAGAGGGAGGATTGGCATAGAAGTTTATTTTGTCATAATGGATGAATCTGGAGTAGGGACTTCATTTGTCAGCAACTTTTGGGTCTTGGATCTGATATCGGATCCGAGCCGGCAACTTATTATACAGCTTTGGATCCGAGCTCCTAGCTCCTCCCCTCACCCATAATCCCCTGCCAACCCCAAATGACCTCAGATCTAGTTTGCCGCTCTTAGATGAGACAGCTGGATTTTGAGCTCCTGGCGTTTTACCAGATAAGTGCTTCAAAACTGTAAAATTAGAGTATATTTCTCTATTATTTAAACAGTGTGTGTGTTTTAGTTTTCCCTTTTGTTAATTTCTTAAATTTTTTGTGCAAATCCTCCCCTCGCTGGTCGTAGTGTGCATGTGTGTTGTGTTTGGAGCCCAGTGTGCTTGCGTAGATTACTTTAGTTTTTTTTGGGTTATCATGTCAGAGGCCCCAAAACCCATTTTTTCCAAGTGCACCGAGTGTGGCCATAAGCTTTCCCCAGCAGATGGCCACACTCGGTGTGTTCGGTGCCTTGGGATTGAACACCTGTCCTCGGGGGTGTGCCATCTGCGCAGCGTTCAACCTCAGGGCACTGAAAGATCGGAGGTCGAAGCTGATCCTGGCGGGACTTCTGCCCCCAGATTCGGCTTCAGCCTCCGCTTCTCCCGTGGCACCTCCTCAGCCCTTGGTGGTGGCCACTCCTGCCCCCCTTCCCCCGGCCGGGATTCAAACTCCCACTAAGGCGCCGAAGGACAGGGAGGCCAGGGAGGCCAGGAGGGAGAAAAGGAGGGAGAAGCACCACAAGCAGTGGGCTGAGGCCTCCACTTTGGCCCCCCCCAGCTAAGCGGGCTTTTCCCTCCATGGCTTCCATGGCTTACAGGTCTCCTCCTCCTCGGCTCCGATCACCTTGCTTCTCCCCAGGACCCGAGGAGGAGACCCGATCTCCATGGTCATCGAGGTGGCATTCCAGACCTGCCTCGGTGGCCTCATCGAGATCCACTTATAGCCTTTCTGATGCAGACTTGGACCGGATGATGAGAAGGTTCATCTAGGCTCAGCTGCAGATGGGAGTGCTCTTGCCTCCCCCCCCCCTTTGGGGGGGGAGCTTGACACCCTTTTTTGCACCGATAGCTCCTTCTCTGACCTGCTTCCCGGGTTCGGAGCTCTCGGAGCCGGGCAGCGTTGGAGCCGGGGGTGGGTGGGTGCCGACAGTACTGGGTACTTCGGATCCAACCCTGCCCTTGAGTCTGTCGGTTCCATCGTCGGATCCGACCTCTCGGAGCAGTGGGCCAAGCTTCGGATCCGAGGGACTCAGTGTGCCTTCAGCTCCAGCCAGGTCGGAGCACACGGGTTCTTCGGATCCGATGGTCTCGGTGCCAGTTCCGATCCCTTCATCGGATCCGAGTGGGAGTCGGCTTTCGGAGCCGAGAGAGAGCGGCTCCCCTTCGGCCTTTGATGTAGTGGAGAGGGCTCTGTCGAGAGCATCCGGACCCCCGGTCCTTGCCTCGGCTGCACCCTGCACTCCCTGTCTGCTGGGTCAGGCTTCCATCACCCGGCCACAGGGACAGCCTGCTTCGATGTTCCAGGTTGTTCCATTGGAACAGGATATTGCTGGTGAGACCTCCTCGGACAGCCCCCCCCGAGGAAGTGCCTCACAAGCATAAGTGTAAAAGGAGGCACGTGGACTCCCCCGAGTCCTTAACAGAGAACACGGACTTGGATGAAGGGGAAGGCTCCCCAAGGTCACCCCCGAGGATGTCTCCTTTGGAGACATCATGGAAATGCTCAGGATAAGGGGGGGGTCTGCCCCCAAGGCTTCCTCCGATGAGTCCGTGTTTCTGGAGGCATTCGAAGCAGGCACGTCTACCTCTTGGGTGTCCCCTCCAGCCAACCCCCTGGTGGATCTTATTACCACCAGGGCATGGAAGGAGCCGGACACTGTGGAGCCAGTCCCTAAATGCCCGGATAGGATTTTGAGCCCCCCTGCAGACCGGTCCCACTGGAGCAAGGGTCCCCCTGTAGATGCCATGTTGATGGCGGCAGCCACTAAGAGAGAACTAGCTCAGGAGAGCCCCTCGGTCCATCCACCGAGCAAGGAGTCCCACTCGATGGATCACCTTGGGAAGCGGGTATTTAGTTCAGCGACCTTCTCAGTAAGGTCCCTGAACTACATGGCACATGTCATCAGGATGCAGCAAGATCTCATTAAAGAATACGCTGCTTCCCCCCCAGAGTCCATGTCGGCGGAGGACAAGCAGTTGTACTCCACTCGTATGGCCACTCTATGATCTATTTCCAATACCTCTATGCGGCTGTTGTCCCATGCCACTGAGGGAGCCGCTAGAGCTAGCGGAGCGGGCCTAGTTATGAGACGCCAGGCCTGGCTCTGACATTGTGACTTCATGGAGCCCTTTAAGGCATCCTTTGCAAATGCCCCCTTTGATGGTTCTGCCGTGTTTGGCAAGACCGTTCGCGAGACACTTGTCCATAGCGAGAAGGACTGGAAGACGTTGTCTGTCATCGGAGTCTGCTTCTCTGCTCCCCAGAGGTCCTTCTCCAAAAACCAAAAGGGACAGAAGAAGATGTGGTTTTGGAAATCGCAACATTCCCAACCTGCTCCGGACAACCAGTCCTTCCATGGCAGAGGAGGACAGGGAGGACGCTGCCCTAGAACCAGAGAGGCCCCGAGAAACTTTGGGTCAAGAGAATCTTTCTCTGACCGACCCACACAACAGGCCTGAAGGGTTTCCCGACTGCTCCACTCTGGAGGCAGTCGGGGGGGCGCTTCTCGAGGCATCTGGCGGCATGGGAGTCCATCACGTCAGACTGCTGGGTGCTTCAGATCATATCCAGAGGTTACAGAATCCCAATGCAACATGTCCCCAGACTCGGGAACCTCCCCGATGTACCACCCGGTCAGAGAGAATGCTGCAGCCGCAGAAATCCAGCAGCTGCTAGAAAAAAGAGCCATCCAACCCGTCCCCCAGACCAGCTCGGATTAGGGTTCTACTCCAGGTTCTTTCTGGTGCCAAAAAAGATGGGGGACTTGAGACCAATCCTAGACCTTTCCCTCTTGAACCTGTCGGTAACCAAGGAAAAATTCCGAATGGTCACTCTTCAATCCATTCTCCCCCTCTTGCGGGAGAATGACTGGATGTGCTCAATAGACCTCAAGGATGCGTACTACCACATTTTAATGGACAGATGATCCAGGAGGTTTCTTCGCTTCCAGCTGGGAGCCAGCCACTATCAGTTCAGGGTCCTTCCCTTTGGCCTCACCACAGCCCCCAGGGTGTTCACCAAAGTTTTAGCAGTGATAGCGGCCCACCTGAGATTCCAGGGAATGCAGGTCTTCCCGTACCTGGACGACTGGCTCCTGACCTCCCCAACAAGGCATCTACTCTGCTCAGCCAGAGACTTTTTTCTCCGCCTAGCCTCCCAGTTGGGCATCATGATCAATACGGACAAATCTTCCCTTGCTCCGGCACAAGTGATAAAGTTCATAGGGGCCAGATTGGATACGAGAAGTCTGCGAGCCTACCTCACTTCGGAACGACTACAGAATCTGAGACTTCATGTGTGGGCCATCCTCCAATCAGAAGCTCCACCGGCAGAATTGGTCCTGAGGGTGCTGGGCTCCATGGCATCGGCAATAACGCTTCTTCCATGCGCTCATCTAAATATGAGGGTACTACAGTGGACCCTCCAAGTACAATGGTCCTTTCAGCTTCTTCCTCTCAATCACCCTATCTCCATCAGCAAGGCTTGCAGGAGGGCCCTGTTATGGTGGCTCCAGTCCCCAGACCTCCATACAGGCCGACCCTTCTGCACTCCACCTCCTCTCATCATGGTGACCACGGACGCTTCTCGCCTCGGGTGGGGGGGGGGGGCATTGCTCAGGCAGAACAGTCCAAGGCATGTGGAATGACACAGAGACCTCCCTGCATATCAATGTTCTGGAGATGAGGGCGGTGCTGTTAGCGTTGCAAGCACTTCAGAACCTTCTCCCCATAGGAACTATTGCGATACAGACAGACAACATGTCAGTTGTCTGGTACATCAACAAACAGGGGGGAGCCAGGTCTTACCCTCTCTGCCGAGAGGCCATGAGGGTGTGGGAATGGGCGATCTCCACCAACCGCTTTCTGATTGCAACGCACATTCCGGGATGGGCCAACATTCTGGCGGACAAACTCAGCCGCACCATTCTTTCCCCTTACGAGTGGTCTCTCAACTCCCGAGTAGCGAAGCGGATATTTGCAAAATGGGGGCAACCCTGCTGCGATCTCCTTGCCTCTCCCTCAAATACGAAATGCGACAGCTTCTTCACTCTGATTCCCCCACCAGGGGAAGCCCCGAGAGACGCTCTAGTGCATGCTTGGCCACCCAGTCTACTTTATGCCTATCCTCCTCTACCCCTGATGCTGAAGCTCTTACAGAAAGCCTCTCGGTTGGGGAGCAGAATGATCCTCATTGCCCCATTCTGGCCTCGGCAAACTTGGTTTTCTTACCTGTGGTCTCACTTGGTGAATCCTTCCTGGATTCTGGATCCCAGCCCGGATCTAATATCCTATCCATCAGGCTTACCGACCCCGAATCTGGACAACCTGAAGCTGACAGCTTGGCTGCTCCAGTTCCACTCTTAATCAGGACTCCTGGCATCTCTTCACCAGTCAAAGCCATCTTGGTGGCAGCGCATAAACCTTCCACCAGGAACGTTTACCGCAGTAAATGGAGGTGCTTTTCCATCTGGGCGGAACATCATAATTTGGACCCCTTCACTGCTCCGTTAACGTCCGTGTTGGACTTCCTCACCGGACTTTTTCAGCAAGGGGCTAGCTGTTCGACAGTCAAGGTACAATTGGCAGCCATCTCCCATTACCATGTGGGACATGACAGGTTCTTTGTCAGCTAAACTATGTAAAACCTTCCTCAAGGGTACTTTTCTGCTCAGGCCCCCTATCAAAGAAGCCGTACCCCCTTGGGATCTATCACTAGTTCTTCAAGCCTTGACTGCTTCTCCCTTTGAACCAGCTGCCTCGGCCGAACCTAAATATCTGTCTTGGAAAACAGCATTCCTGGTAGCCATCACTTCAGCGAAAAGATTTTCAGAACTTCAAGCTCTTTCCGTGAAACCCCCTTACTTGGTTTTTCATCAGGATAGTGTGTACCTCAGGACCACTCCCTCCTTCCTACCCAAGGTGGCCTCGGAAACCAATATCAATCAGTCCATCAACCTACCAGTTTTCTTTCCTAATTATCAAAATAAAGGAGAGTACAAGCTGCATTCTTTAGATGTGCACAGGCAGCTGCATTTCTATATTCATAGGACTGCTGGTCACAGACAATCTGATCAGCTGTTCATTTCCTTTGCCAAATTCAGTTTGGGTAAAGCCGTTTCGAAGGTCACCTTATCACGCTGGATTTCCCAATGTATTCTTCTAGCTTATGAAGCTTCTGGCAGGCCCGCACCTCAGGGAGTCCGTGCACATTCCACTCGCTCCATATCTACTTCTGCTGCCTTTAGATCTAGAGTTCCTTTGGATGATATTTGCTCGGCAGCCACTTGGGCCTCATCTCATACCTTTATCAACCACTACAAACTCGACGTCATTTCCAGAGGGAGAGCATCCTTTGGCTCCGCAGTGCTCCGGAACATCCTTCCATGATGGCCGCCCAAGATTCAGGTAGCTGGGGACTCTGTCCCAAAGGTTGCTGACAAATAAAGTCCCTACTCCAGATTAAGAAGTTATGTACTCACCATAACGTTCCATCTGAGTAGGTGGCTTCATTTGTCTGCAACCATCCCCCCATCCTTCCCCCGGCCTTCAGAAGAGTTAGTTTTGTTTGTGTTATCCTGCTTCTTCCTATTGGGATACCTTTCCAGGTATTTGTAGGAGGGCAAACTTGATCTGAGGTCATTTGGGGTTGGCAGGGGATTATGGGTGAGGGGAGGGGCTAGGAGCTCAGATCCATAGCTGTATAATAAGTTGCCGGCTCGGATCCGATATCTGATCCAAGACCCAAAAGTTGCAGACAAATGAAACCACCTACTCAGATGGAACGTTATGGTGAGTACATAACTTCGTATTTTTTTTTTATTTTATTTCTGAGTTCTTTATATTTCTGAAGAAGAGAAGGGGTCCTAGTTTTAGTCCACATTTTCCAAATCCTATCCCGGTCTTTCATGAGGCTTCTGGTAGATTTAGTGAGCCAGGGAGCAGTATTAGATTTGATTCTAATCGTGTGAAGAGGAAAAAGGGAGTTAAGAATGTTTAGGAATGTAGTGTTGAAGGAGTGGACAGCTTCATCTAAAGGAAGAGTGGTGAGGTAAGACCAGTTAATTTTGGAGAGTTGGTGAATAAAGGAGTTAGGACAGAAATGAGAAAGTGAGCAGGTGGTAATAAATTTGTTGGGTTTGGTAAGGTGGGGAGTATGTCTGGTAACTGTTATAGGGCAGTGGTCGCTGAGGACATTTGGAAGGGTTTGGGAGTTATGATAGTTTTGAGGGTGAGAGACCAATATCCAGTCAAGAAGAGAGCTAGGTAGGTGAGATTTATTAATGTAGACTGGGGTTGTGATTAGCTGCTCAAACCCATGTAGGTTTATACAGGAAGTAGTGTTGGGAGCTTGTATTGTAAGCCAATCAATATTTACGTCTCCCAGTATAATTATTTCATTATGGATGGTATGTGAGAGGTGAGATAGGATGTTCTCAAGTATGTTAATATTATCACCAGGGGGAATATAGACTGGTGCAACAGTTATGGTGTTAAAACTGTTAAGGTTGAAGTTGGTCAGTAGGAGTTCAGCTGATAAGAAGGAGGGTAAGTCTAGTATGGGACTGATTTGGGAGAGACAACTGGAGTAGCATATGGAGACTCCTCCTTTTCTTTTAGGTCGATCTAATCTAAGGATATTATAGCCAGGAGGGATGATTTCACTGTCCAGATGGTGTGGTTTTAACTATGTTTCAGTTAGGGTAACTATGTCAGGAGTATAGTTAGCTATCCAAGCATGGAGTTCTTGAACTTTATTTACAAGGCTCCTGATGTTGATAGAACAGAATTGTACTTGTTTTTGTGGGTTGGAGGGGTTGACAAGTTTAGATACAGGATGGCTTATTGTTCAGGGTAGTATCTGTAGGGCCTGGGTTAGGATGAATGTCACCAGACAGAAGTAGAGGTTTGTAATGGGGTTTTAATTTGAGTAAGTAGACTTTGTTTTTTTGTTTTAAAGGGGAGGGGGGAGATACTTTTATTTTTAGGAATGGGAGTGGTTGGGGAAGGATGGAGGGACAAATTAATAGATAGGGTTGTGGTGTAGTACTTGAGTTAAGAGTGGTATATGAGGGATGGAAATAGGGAGTAGGTAATTGTGAGTGATAGGATGTGAGGTGATAAGAGTATAAGGAGTAGAGAAGGTAAGAGTATAGTTTGAGTTGTAAGAGACATGTCACTTTATGGGATGTAGAACAGAGGATGAGAGGAAGGGGTGGCAGTAAGGTATAGTAGTCTTTGATAGTGGATAGTAGGTAAGTGTGGGGAGGAGCAAAGAAGGGAATTACTATGAGAACAGGAAGTAGAGGGGTGGGGGATTAGGGAGGAAGTGAGGGGATGTGGTTGTATGGATAGGTATAAAAGTAATGATATGGGGGTGGGTGTGAATGGAGGTGGGAGGGGAGCAAAGTGAGCAAACAGAGCAGGGCTACATCTTCCAGATAGAACTTAGCTAAAAAAGGCTAGTCCAGGGACACTTACTAGAGATGCTACACCTGGAGGGCTTTCAGCTGCAATTAGAGCAAATATGGCATCCAGGGTTTTTAAAACCTTTGGTGTGTTGTACCTGAGCAATCACTTGGGGGATGGGGGAAGGGAGGGAAACTGTCAACTGGAATTTAAAGTAGCAGGGGAGAATCCAAGGCACTCTGCTAACCTAGCTAATTATCAAAGGACAGCCAAGGAAATAAGGTAAACATACAGGCACCCTTGTTCAAGGACTGGAAGGTTTCTCCAAGAAAAGCTGTGTGTAGGAGTATACCACAGGTGGAAGTTGTATGCTGCTTACTAGTCTGTAATGGCAGATTTTATTCTGTTTTATATTTGTATTCCCCTTTACTCATTGTTCGCTGCACACAATGTAGCTAAAGATAAAAGCAGCTGGAGACTTTGCACCTCTGTTTGGTGTTTAGTGAAGAACAAGTATTGAGGAGGAGGGACTGAAGGCTATGACCATTGAGAGGAGCTAAATACCTTAACGTACAACAAATTATCAACAGTGGAATGGATGAAAGGGGAGGGGGTGGGCTAAGAGGAAGAAGGTTTGCAGCTGTTGCCCCTGGGGTATGCACTCTAGCTGACGGTAACAGATTTTAACAAGGCATAACAGTAGTCACAAAAGCTGCCACCTACACTACACAAGTGGCAACAACAAGGTTCCTAGAGTTAAACCTGGGGCTGCAGTCTATTTTCGGATGATTGCTGGTTTCATTGGTATCATTATGTGTATTGGCTGTACAGAGTAAGTGTGCTTAGTTTGTTTAAATGATTTTATGAATAGAGTTGAACATAAGCACATACATAACCGTATGTTGGTTTGTAATCTCTTGATAAGCTTTGAGGACTGGCTGCAGACACCTATAATCCCCACCAAAACCTACTTGAAAGATGCACTACTACATCCTAAGCAACATTTTTGAAGAAGAGTTACTCAGATGATAATCATGACCGCATGGGTTTTGGTGCTTGCCTCATGCTTATGTTAATTCTCAGCTTCCCAGTGCATCTTAAGGAATGTCCGAATTTTATTCAGACCAAATGTAAGGGAAGGTCACTGACTGACCAGAAATGCCTCACTTCTCCCAGGATGGTTGAGCCTACATTACCCATTCACTGCTGTCCTCCCCTATCTGGCTGTTCAGTTGCTATTCAAAGCAGGAACATTTTAGTCCTAGTTAGGTCTTTGTTCTATAGAGTTAGACCTTACCAGCATTATTTTCAGCCTTTGTTCCCTTGCCTTTGGCAAGGCCCTTGGAAGCCAAAGAGAAGGGAAGATATATGTTGAGGCATTGTGGTATCCATGAAATGACTAAGGTGACTAGAGATGATATTCAAAACTCCACCAAATGTGTAGCCTTTTGATAGGCAGATGCCATGGCTAAGGACCCTAAAAGCTAGTACTAAAAAGTTGAACAATTCAGAATTGGGTGGTTCTTCATGGTCTGCCACCATTATCCAACATAAATTATCTATAGGATATTCTGTTCATGCCATAGGTATAGAATACCAGTCTGCCCCCTTCTGTGAGTGCAAGATCCTACACACCTATAGCCTTCTCACGTAGGGGGTAATAGTGAGCATCTCTCTGCTTCACTATGTCCAAATGTTCAGTGGTGGTTGGTGGTGGTTGACACCAACTGAACTGTGTGCCTCTGGAAGGCTTTTATCATAAGGTACAATGTTCATAGTTTCGGGTAAATGTAAAGATCCAGTTGGTCTGGAGGTTACACTGCTAAGCTGAAAAAGATTCCAGAATGTACTTCCTTAAACAAGGAAGTATAAGGAAGAATAACTTGCACTGCACATTCATCTCCTGATTTCACAGTTTCTAAGAAAGTTTGAATATTTGTTGCACTCTGTTAATCATCCTGAATTTGTAATAAGGTTCTATATCCCAGGATACTGAGGAAGTGTCTTGCTGTCGGTGCTTTCCAGGAGATTGGCAGATTTTCATTGGACAATGCATTCTGTTTTTTTTTTTTTTCTTTAGCTTTTCTTTTCTTCCGAAAGATGTGACATCATCATCATCATCATCATCATTCTGCAGCCTAGTAGTGACTCGAAAATGTGTTCCTATAGCTAGAACTAGTTTAGTAAGGACCCCAAAAACATGTTTATCCTGACTTGAACCAGATCTGATCTTTCACTAATGGTGAACACTAAAGAATTTTAACAAAGGAATGATCATCCTCAAATACTGTAGCTCCTGTCCTTGTGATTGAGCTACTTTCTAGGAAGTGTGGATAAATCTGAATGCCTCTTATTAGCTGCTCCATCATTGCAGTTTGAATTGGTAAATGATAGGAAAGCTATTGCCAATTTCTAGAGAATCACAAAGGGATGGTATTGGCATGATGGTTAAGGTCTTCATCGTATCATCACAAGGTGCAAGGTTTGATTCTGACCTTAGGTTATTGGCTGGGCTAAAAATGTCCCTTCGGGGCAATTAGCATAGTATACCTAGAAACCTATAAAATCAGTACCATTCAAGTAGTCCGGACTGTTAAGGCTACACGTTGCAGTTTCCATGGTATATATCTTGGTCTCCCTTCATTTGGAAGGGTTTGTATAATGATTAAGGTCTTTACCTCGCAGATAAAAGGTACAGGATTTGATTCTGACCTTTGGATATTGGCTAGTCATGCAATAGTTTGAGAACTGATAGCCTATTTATGAATCATGGGGGTCCAGGTGATTAACTTAAATATGCATTATGGTTATAATGCCTTTCACATTCAGAAGCTACAGGGTTCGAGTCTCACCTTTGAAAGGGAAAATATCCCACAAGTGCATATAGCTTAGTACTTAACTATGAACTGGAAATGACAATTCCTAACTTGGAATAGGAGAAACTTCCACATGCCTAAAAACATTGGAACTTGCCAGTAGGCATCTTTCAGCCCTAAAATGACCTTGTTCCTTCAAAAAAAAATTTTTAAGAACATGAGGGGCTATAAGTTGGTGATTCTCTTTTCAGCTTGGGTGATGTGACAGAGATCATAAAGTCTACATTTGGTCTTTACTCCTTTTCTTTTGGGAGTCAGGTAAGACTTTGGTGTGATAACGTATTGCAGTGAAGGGAAGCATGATCTCTCTTACTGCCTTTTTCAAAGTGTTGCCAGCTTATGGTCTACCCAGAGTTACATAGCCTAGGACTACTCTCTTGTAGTGAAAGCAGCAATATCAAAAAAAGAGGGAAATGAGCTGTTGAAGATCACATGACCTTTTTGCACAATGTTCTACACTCCTCTAGAGAGCCTTACGTCCTGAAGGAATTGTGCAAGTACTCCTGGGTCAATGATTTCAGCCTTTGTTTGCAGTGCAACTTCACATGGCATATTATCTTGCACATTATTTGATTATTTGTCTTTTAGGCCTTCTGTCACCCCATTCTTCTGTGTCCATGTTTATGATATGCTGATTTTATTTCCAAACATATGAGATGCCAAATCTTTGAACATTTTTAGCAGTCCTGAAATCAGAATAGTTAGTTTGTAAGTTTTTTGAATCTATTTTACTAGCAGCATTTACACTATTTCCATATTCCATTTATTTTTGGAAGACGTTGACTTTTTTCTACAAGTACTAATAACAGAATTCCTTTATTAGAAGAGCAGGTGATTTTAATGAAATAACTTGTTTTTTTTTTTTTTTAAATACCAATCAATGTGTTGCACAAAAAAAATCATAAGCCAAAAATGCTCAAAATTCCAGAATCAGCAATGAAGTTTCACATCAATAACTATACCTTTTGTCATCTCTAGAAAACAAAATTTTACAAAACTAAAAATCTCTCCCTGTGTTCTGAGCATGCATTAAATTACAATTGTTTGATAGCAGAAAGAGAGAAACTTGTGCAGTCTGCTCTTTAAGTACACTTTTCTGCTAGTCTTCCATCTATACAGCCCCCTCATTCTTTTTTTATTTGTGCCATGCCTCTTGATTGCCTCTGTATAGTCCCTTTCTGCTACTTAGGTACTCCATTTCTTGGGTCTACAAAGTTTCCTGTAGAAAGAAATACTTTAATTATGGCACAATCAGCAGACTTTAGGTACTTCTTTATCTCTGTTCTCCATATGGGTTCATGTTGGTATAGATCTATTAACCTGTCAGAAGAGCATGCACGTAGGAGCCTAGCCACTGCATTTGCTATTACTTCCTACCTCTATTATAAAGGCCTGAGAAGCTAGACCAAGGGTGAATTTATTTATTTTAATCCACTGTTCAAGCTGGATTTGAAGAGGGATAGATAGGCACTTTATATGTTTCGGGGAAGGAGCTTATGCCTTAAGTATGGGGTCCATTGGGACATATATCAATCCCCCGTCAGGTTTTGTAAATATTCTGATGTAGAATTAGAATCACCAATACCAGTTCTAGGTATCAACCTGTTGTAAATGTAGAAAGGGGCCATTTTCAGCCTCACTGTAAGCAGAGGTCACCAACCAGAAGTAGATGAAGTAGAGTGGTAGGCTTTTTAGATGCTGTCTAAAGCATTGGAAACTCCTAAATGAGGCTTTCTTGATGAAGCAGTATTTTTTTCCCAATTTGGACAATATGACTGGACAGATGTATCCCAAAAGGGGCAGATGTCTGGAAAGAAATTGCATACCTAAACGAAGAAGAGCTCATCAGTGAAAAACTGTTGTTCATACAGATGCCACAAACCATTAATTTTTTCAATATTCTGGTCTTGGAATGCATTTTTTATTTTTAGGTTTTATTATTTGTTTTGGTTTTGTAGCTTTATAGCTAATGTTTTATTCTGAGATTGGAACCTGACATGTAAAGACATCTAAGATTATTTGCCAGACACCTTCAATTCAAGACAAAACATGTCGTCTCACACAGAATATGTATAAAGGTGGATTTATAACCACGCAATTTGAGCAATTTTGATAAAGGTTTTCTCTGAAAGTGCCAAATATCCTAGTGTTACTAAGTTCACCAACTGTTCAGTGTGAATGATCATACCACTCCACGAGATAACTCTTTTGCATGTGGGATTATCTTCATTAACTTTCATTGGCTAATTAAGAATGGCTTTACTAACTGTTCATTTTTTTTCTGTCAACCCTACCCACAGATACATCAGGGCAGGCCTGCCATTACCTCATAGGTAACGCAAAGGTCAGCACTCCCAACCTGCTCACTTGGTGATGATTGGTGCTCTACCTTGGCACACCCACCTTTTTGCCAATATATTGAATGTTTAGAGCTAAGCTCCTCAGTACACTAAGTAGCACTCAGTTGCTCTTTAAATATTTTTTTTTAAAACTGAGTACTGAGGATTTTTTTCAGCTGAGACTGAATAGATTAATACACTGAAGTCTGAGTAGCCTGACCCCTCTAACTATCCAAAGCACTACAGCCTGACACATGTACCAGAACCATGGACCAATGTTTAACTTGCTCAGTTAGATTATTTGTCAATTGTCTTTCTTTTTAGCTGGTGGGGTTTCTCCACCCCACCTCTGTAATTCTGTCCAGTGTTCCCCTCCACTGGGGACCTGCAATTGGAGTACAAACCTAATCCAAATGGGTAATTGCACAGGTTCACTATTGATTCTGAAAAAAACTCAAGTATATTTGGAATATGTCTTATTTGAAAATCCATGGAGATTTTGATTTTATTACCAACATATTTTTACAAGATTGTATATTCAACCAATTATTTTCTAAACAATGTCTTGCAAAAAGATAATTAGAAATAAATCACATAATACAGATTAAGAATTAATGCCAGAAGATTAAATTTGAATATCTAAGATCTAGCTTATATTAAAATTTCACAAACAACCTATAGTATTTGATATAGGGAGCAATAAATAGTTAACTATATAAAGATAATTCATTAATATTTTAAAAGTTATAAGGATGTAATCAGTGAAGGGAGAGAATGGCATTTTATTCTTTTCATTTAAACATGTCTCTCAAGATCCAGTAAAATTTATTAATTCCAAATTTAGAGAGAGAGCCTACAACATGGCTGTTGCTTATTAATCTTTCATATAGGGATTTCCAAGTTGATTGGTATGAGGAATTTAACCATAGAGATACTAAATTGAGAACTGTGGTTTTGATATAACATATGGAAAAACTTAATACACCTTCTTGCCAACTTTTAACATGCCAATTAAAGGGTATTTTTGGTTTGTTGTGGAACCAGAGAAAATTAAGAAGAGTAGAATTTAATTTCTTAATTTTATTAGGAGAGAAAGTAGTTAGTGATTATAGACAATTATTTTGGTAAGATTATCATTTTTAGTAAAGTAAGTCCATCTCTTCCATTGTAAAAAAATATTTTAGTAACAGTATCTATTAAATTATAATTTATTGCTATTGAGTCTTTTACAGTTGATTTAATTATAATTCTAAGATAATTTGTGAATTGTCCCAAATAATATTCTTATAGTTACTTATTAATAAAGATAATTATTTAGAAAAAGTTTGCTTTATCAGGCTAAAACATTAAACCTGACACATTTTCAAATGAATAGACTTAATTTAAAATTTCTGTTGAACCTTCAACATCACTATTTATTGCTAAAATGTCATCTGCGAATAACAAATAACAAATTTTACAGGAATAACTTATGTATTGAGAATCCCTGAATTTTGCTATTAGATCTAATAAACTTCCCAAAAGGTTCAATTACTAGAGAAAATAGAGGTGACAAGGGACAACCCATTTTGTACTTTTTAATATTTTGGAAGAGTTAGAAAGAAAAGAGCCAATTGTAATGAAAAAGAATAGGTTACTATATATATCTATATACAGTATCTATATTTTATGTAGACTTAATTTAGTTCTTGTTTTTCTTAACCATATCTATTAAAGTATTAAGCCTAATTATGTTATCCTGAACCTTTCTATATAGTATAAAACCAGTCATCATGATTTATTAATCCTGGCATAATAAGGTTCAATATTTTTGCAAGAATTGACAAATATTTTCTATTCCACATAGAATAATGAAATAGGATGGTAAGATGAACATAAGTTAGAATCTTTATTTGGTTTCAAGATAAGAGATATTAAGGAATATTTCCAGGAAGGGGGGTGGTTGACATATGTTCAACTTATTCAAAAACTTTTAATAGGATATTTAAAATATTCTATGGGAATAATTTGTATAATTCTGGGGCTATATTTGGTATTAAGATTTCTTTTAGGGAGGTAAAATATGACATTAATAGAGTGATTTATCAATTTTGGATCTTTGTTCTTTTGTTAATTTAAACCTTATATTGTCTTTCAAAAAGTCATTGGTTATGTTTTGATTTCTAAGTCTGTCTCTTTGCTTTAGGAATATTATAAAAAAAATCAACATTCTAGTATGTCTTTTACATCATTTTTTATCATCTTGTTTGGAAATTATTTCTTTAATATGATTAGTATTTATTTTTTTCTTAGCTCTAATAACCAACCTGTCTAAGCTTTTTGTGTTTATTGAGGAAGTTTGTAATTTTAATTTTTCTAGATTTATTTATGATATATGATGAAGTACACCAAGATATTTCTGATTTAATATTTCCAACTCAATGTTGCCAATTTGTCATAAGGTTTTAAGTTGTATTTCAATTTATCTGTATTAAACTGTAATAACATAAACTCCTTTTTCCACTCTTTTACATATGTACCAATTTTTTCTTCCATATAGATAAGCTTGTCAAGAATACCACCAAATTACTTCTGAAACGTATCCTTTATTATTATTTTCAAAGTATTGATCTATTTCTTTTAGACACCATTCCTCAAAGTCTTTTTTTTTACTATATAAGCAGGGATTCTGTGATTAGTAAATTAAATTACTTGCCTTTAACTTTAATGTAAATGTAATAGCATCCAGATCAGATAAAGGACATGAAGTTATCGATACATCTTCAATTTTAATAAACTACTAGAAGTAAAAACTTTCAGTGCTTGTCTGGGTGCCAAATCTATAAAAATGATGTGTAGAGTTAAGAGAGTTAGTTGATTTTATATCACATGTATCTCTCAAATTATGTGAATTGATAAAATGATCTAAGTGTTTAACTGCTGAGGATAGCTTAGGAACCTTATCAGTAGCTGTGTCTTTACTGGAAAGAATATAATTAAAATCTCCTGCAATAATCAATTCACCTTTTGTATATAAAGTTATAATACCCAAATATTTCTTACAAACCTTGGCTCCAAGTCCAGGTATCCAGTAAGAATTCATGAAAGGATACTTTTTTTTGTCAGTTTCTACTATGGTTAAACCCAGCACACCATTTTTATCTGAATAGGCATTTAATATTTTAGGCATAGGTAATGCATTTCTCCAAAGAATAAAGGCTTCTCTTTTTTGATTTAAAATGAGAGCTCACAAGAGTTGAATAATCCTTTAACATCAATCTGTCTACATCGTCAGACAATAAATGTGTTTCTTGTAAAAAAAAATGTGAGCTTTATGCAGTTTTAATTATTTATTTACGCTACTCCTATTGATTATTAAGCCCAATGGTGTCTGAGAGACAATTATATGTCAACATTCATAAGAACATGTAAATGCACTGATTTTATGATTTAGCTTAAAATATAATAACCAAATACTAATAATTGTTATGGACAGATAAATTAAAAAAAGCAAACTTTCAAACTTGTGTACATTTAAACCTCTCATCATTGAATGGAAATTCCCTGATTTAATGATATAATCATACACATCACACACCAACCAACACATCCCAATGTCACCAAGCTAACAGTTGCTACTGCTTCTTAATTTAAAACAATATTAATTATAACTATTTAGAGCACATTCAAATCATGTTAAAAGGAAAAATATAAAGTATTAAATCAAGAAATATTAAAAAAATGAACAAGCACAGGATTCTGTCTAGTTCCAACCTCCCCTATAAGTGTTGAAAAACTAGTGGTTTTAAAACTTTGAGCTCATTCATAATAATTTCCGAAAATCATGAAATCCAGATAGTGTTCCAGAGCAACAAGCCCTTATCACAGACAAGTGATCCTCAGTAGTAAAAAAAAAAAAATCATATTTTTTTTTTGTTATTGAGGATTACTTGTCTGTGATGAATAAAGGCTTCTTACTTTGGAACACTACCTGGGTTTCATTGTTTTTGGAAATTGTGAAGAAGCTCATCAGCAAAGTTATAAGACCACTAGTTTCTCTGTTTATTTTTTTAATTTGACAAATATTAATTTTTAAGATATTAGCACTATAAAGTTGGAAATATTAATAAGAATCTTATGTATTTCTGAATATACCAAATATATCCCAGAAATAATGCATTTCAATTTTCTCCATTTGATCAAGACATTTTATATAGTCATTTCTTCTAATTAATCGTACTATAGAAAATACTATAAATAGTCTAGTATTTAGGCATTTATATGGAGGAAATAAAACTGGCTACACCTATAACACATTAACCTATAGAAAGCATAACACCAATAATTATTAAAATCTGGTATTATAAAACTTGTAAAACTCATTTAATAACATGGATGAAAAGGTGAATGTAATAGAATATGGAAGTATAATTAAAAGGTGCTACAATTCTAAAATTACATATTTGTGTATTGTATGTGCTTATATATGCATACTATATTTAGATAGTTGTACATGTATATAACTGTATGTGTTTGTAAATTGAGTAGATGTTTGTGTATATTAAAGTTGAGTGCATATGTTCTCTATATCTATGCATGAGAGTAAATATACAAATGAATGGGTGTTTAAGTGAATGTTTGTTTTTGTTTATGAATGTGTATGTTACTATCAATACATCTAGTACTTGGAATATACATTTAACATCTAACTTCTGTACAGGAAGTGTTCTTTTATGATTATACTTTAAGTATCATGTACTTACAAATCTGCTTATAGTCCTTTTCATTGCCATATTCTGAAATGTGCAGATCAAGTTGTATTCATCATACCAATGGGAGATGAAAAATGCTTGACATGATTTAAAAGTCACTTTGGTATAAAGTAAAATTACATATTTCACTAACAAATTGAGAACAATTTGAAGACTTAAATCTGCTCATCAGTATTGTTTTCCAATAAATAGCTAAGTAACTGAGTAATTAAGGTAACAGATGTTGAGCAGATTGAAGTGTTTTAAGCATCTTCTCTAAACTTTCATATAGCACAGAAGGCAACAGCTTATATTAAAGTATAAGTACAGTAATGTATATAAAATGTTGTATGTAAATTAATATCTCTATAGAAGTCAAATATATTTCTCTCAGGGCAGGTTTATAACTTAATAGTTTCCATTGAAATGTCTGTAAAAATCATTTTGTATATAAAAAAAAAAAATTATAGCAGCCGCTGTGCAGAGGTGTGAACCATATGTTATTCCATACAAGATATGCTAGCTTCCTGCGTGCTTGTTTTCATTTGCATTTTAGTAATGAAGTGTTTCCTTAGTTTAACTTTACAGTTTTGTTGCATTGCACAGCTCTTATGGGCATCACATCAGGTGTTTGATTTCACAATTGCATTACAAGGAAAGCATTTGGACAACTGTATACTGAAATAATACCAAAAGGTTATGAGGTTATTTCGTTTTTATAGGTGGCTGGTTATACCTTGTGTAAATACATCTGTAGACCTCTTACTTATGAATAGACAAGTGTGTTCTGTGTAAATATGCATTTCAGTTTCAGTATATTTTTGCATGTGGATGTTCTTATGTATATGGAATTGCAAAGTAGCATGTACTTAAGTGTGGATGCTTAGTCTGTACCTTACCAATTTTCAGATGATAGCTCTCTATAACAATATTTAATACACTGCCTTATGTTATGTATGGCACATGTCATTCTGTTTACTAATGCTATCAGCTTCATTCATGTTATGCATTTGTAAGTATTCTGTATTCCATCAACAGTCTTGATGATTAACTACCGCTTTGTATTATATCTCAAGTCTTTCATTATCTGTGGATCACACATGGTCTATGTATTTGTTATATTTTTTATGAAAGTAAACTTTTAGGTGTGCAACTGTCTGTTGCAAGAAGCAGATCAGTTATTTTACTTAGTTTCATCAGAGTAAGACATAATATCTATTCTTGTGAAGAATCTGTATTCCAAGGAAACCCAGGTAGAAAATACAAGATAGTCCTTAAACAATGCAAAAGTTAGAAAATGTAGGAAAAATGTAGCTAGCAAAGAAGTTAATGTCAGAGGCGGCTGGTGCTATAGGACTGCAGCCCCCCACCTGTAAAATGAATAAAATAAATTCCCCATTTCCCCCACCGTAGAACATATAAAAATAAAATTAAAAATTTCCGGACTCCGTGCATGCGTGCTTAGTTCCTGATTGCAGTGTTAGGCAGACCAGAACTTCACGCACACATGTGTGCTCATTCCTGAGCTCCAGACAGATCTGTTAAGCAGTCCGGATAGGGAAGGCAGGAAACTCTGCCCTTCCAGCCCAGAGGTCTGTGCGGTGACGATCGCACAAACCGGAAGGTCACCGGACTGCATCGCCCGCAGGCTGGAGGCTCCAGCCTCCTCATTTGTCATGGGGACCCAACAGCAGGAGGCTCCAGCCTCCTCACATCTCGCGGGAGACCCAACAGCATGCACAAGCTGTTCTAAAGGACAGAGACAGGTGATCTGGCTGCAGGATTGCTATGGAGGACTTAGCTGGGCTGCTGCAGAGTACAGGATTGCATGGAGGACAGAGACAGGTAGGGTGTTTATGGAAGACAGAGTGTGTGTGTGTGTGTGTGTGTGTGTGTGTGTGTGTGTGTGTGTGTGTGTGTGTGTGTGTGAGATGCCCCAGGAGCTACATGGCGATGGATAGAGAATAAAGGCTTGAACCCTGTACCTTGGGCCCAAGTGACAACAGCCTGAATTCCCACCATTTCTAAAACATTTGCAGATTTTTGCCTCATATTTCTTCTGTTCCTCATAAAATCTGTGGTTTCTGTATTTTTGTTACTTAACACAGCCAGTAGTGCAGTGGTAGCATGTTTGCCTGACAGCTACAGGTTGTCTGGTTTGATTCTTGGCTGGGGTGCCTTCTGTGGGGAGTATGCATGTTCTCTGTGTGTTTGTTCTGGTGTTCTCAATGGATATTTGTCCCTATTTTTTGGACTGTATTCCCCCATTATTGGCTTCATCCAGGTTTTTTGTGCCAAGGTTGGGAGCTATGGTGATAACTGAACTCACTGAATATATTTGGGGGCTGTATTCCCCCATTATTGGCTTTGTTCAGATGTTTTGTGCTAAGATGTTGACAGCTATGGTGAGAAGTGAATTCACTAAATGGTGGCCATTTAAGTTTCAGTCTTCTGTTCTTTCATAAAAATAGATGATTTGGCATAGTGGTATGTTGCTCTGACTGTTTTGTCCTGGGTTTAATACTTGGCAGTGAAGTGTATGGTGGCAACACAGCATTTTATTCTAGCAACTTTCCAACATTATACAAGCAATGTTTAAAATGTGTCCCTGGTTTTTGGGCTTTTGTCCCCCCCCCCAAGTAAATTGTGGCTTTTTCCAGATTTCTTGTGCTGCAAAGTTCAGAGATATAGCTGAGTGTTGAGTAGAGTTTACAAGGAGCTAAGAGCTGCAGGAGAACAAAAGTTTAGTGCTGCTTATGCTAAGTCTGCTTGCATTGTTAATAGCACAACAGGTCGTGTAATTGCTTTTGATGCAGAAGGCTGTGGGTTCTACTCCCACAGTAGGTAGATCCATTGCTGATACTGTACTCTGTTGTAAAGGGGATGGATACTGCAGTCCTCTTTGGTGAAGATACCTAGTAACTATGAACCTGTTTTCAGTTTGCCATCCATTCCCTATTGTGATATTACTAACTTATCATTTTTTAAAGCAACATATGGAATTTATTCCTCAACGGCAACAAGCACTTTATTTGTAGATGAAACAATGACATATAAAGTTGGTGCTAGCAGTAACCTCTTCATTAGTTAACAGATTTCTTTAATGTGGAATTATTTAGATGACTTTTACTTCTTCAGAGATCATGCATATTTACTGATACTGGTGGACTGTAGAAGTTTGAGTAGACTTTTATGATGGAAATGTTCTGAATTGGGCAGTTTTGTCATTATTGGTGCATGCATTTTGTTTCATTGTTTACTGGAAAAAATGTTCAAAACAATAAATTTAAAATGCACTCTAACAACTGTACTGTATTGTACAAGGAATATAATTTAATACAATCAGGAAGGTGTATCAAAGAGCATGTGTATGTTTCGTGTTCAAGGGGCCTATGATTTGAAAACAGCCCAAAATTAATCTTTATCTGCCACTGGCAAAATGTATTTTCTTTGAATGTGGGTTTCAATGCTGTTTCAATGAATGTGAGTTTGAAGGGTAGAGAAGTTTTAATGCTAAATCTATTTTCATTGTGAGACTGCATTGCTTTGTTTAGCAGATATCTATTAGGGTTTATGCTGTAAAATATAAAATAAAACTTTCAAATGAAATCCATATCTTTGCAGAAGTAAAGCAGTATGCACATTACAGTGTTTATGGCAAATGGGGCGAAATAACCAAGGAATGGGACATTGGAATGACTGCACGTGGGACGCTCCATTCGACCATGATTTTGTGAGGGGGGGGAGGGCAGCAAACTCAGACAGCCCCGGCTGAACTATACATTTCAACTGTCCAGAATTTTGAAGAATTAATAGATTTTTGTTTCTTATTTTTGGTTTGTTCCTCATAAAATTTGTGGTGTTCTGCCAAATCATTTAGGAATGAATTCACTAAATAATGACAGGCATTGATTTTCAGACGTCATAACCTTCAGAAAAATGCATGCTAAAGCAAGACCTGTTATTCTATCAACTGTCTTAAGTTTATACAAGAGCAATTTTTAGTACTGTTTGTATGTTCCCCCAATATATTTGGCCTTGTCCAGATTTCCTGCATTAAGAGGTTGAGAGGTACTTGCAAATAAATTGCTTTATAGAATTAAGAATATCCAAACCTCTCAACTGTCTCCAATTTAGGCTCAAAATGTTGCTTTCCCCCTGATAATCCTTCTGCAAAATGGCAATTTTGGAAGAAAACGTGGAGGGTTTACAATTATAAGTAACTGTAATGATCAGAGTTATAGATTACTTTTATTTCAGAAATGCATGCAGATGCTCTTATTTTGTCAGCTGCTCAAGTTAACAGTACTAATTTTAAAAAGGTGTCCCTTCTTTGACAGGTTCCCAGCTGTGTTGTGTGGCAATTTTATATTTTTGCATAACATATTTGGTCTGTTTTTCATAAAATTGTGGTTTTCTGGCGAATTAGTAGCAAATCATTAAAGATTGAAGTTAGAAAATAATGGCAGACATTTGAGTTTCAGATTTCATACCCTTCAAAAATTCATACTAATGCAAGACCTACTACTATTCTATTATCTTTCTAAGTTTATAAGAGCAATATTTTAAAATTGTCTTTATTTTTGAGCCTGTGTCCCACTTCTATTTTTGAGCCTGTGTCCCACTTCTATGTATGGCTTTGTCCAGATTTCTTGCTCTGAGGTTGAGAGGTATAAGTGTCAGAGCCATCACCATCAGCCAGAGACATTTCAAACTGTGACCTACTTGTTGCACTCCACCCCTCATTGTAGTGGCTCTGAATGTGTCCAAGCAAGGCGAGGAGCAGTTATGCGGTGCAAGTGTGCAGATCATTCCCCCATCCAAGGTAGACCACAAGTACGACCATGGATTTTCATCTGTCCTTGATTTTGCAGAATGTTCTGGTTTTCTGTCATATTTTTATACTGTTGATTTATGCTTCTTATTATTCAGAAATTGCATGCTGTTGCAGTGCCCTGTTGCTCTGTATTAAAGTAGCAATGCTTTAATGACCATCTGGTAAGCTTGTCGGAGACTGTAAGATGCAAGTTAGCTTTAATAAGCATACTGTTAAAGAATTACCAACATTGAAAGCCTTTTCACTGTTGCCATGCAGAGAATATTTACATAACTAGATAACGTATAAGCCTTAGGTACTGAAATGCATATGAAAGTATTTGTAATAAAGGACAGAATTACAGTATTTTCAGAAGGTCATTACATTTGTTGGAGACTTGCAGTTATCTTTGCAGGCTTTACCCATAAACTAAACAGAATGCCAATCTATCATGTGTGGTCCATAACTTGTGCAGTAATCCTTTAAGCAATTTATCTTGAGCTTGTTTCTTGTTCGCTGTTCATTTTTTTACTTTGATCATGTGTTCTCCATGAAACAAGTAGATATTTGTTGCCAGGCAGCAGGTCTGTTTTGGATAAGAAACATTTTTATAAGTGGTGGTATCACAGAGATTGCTACTTTCAGCATGTTACTTGGTAATTTTATAAAGCTGAATATAAATTATAATTAGAAGTGCAGTGCAAGGAGAAGTGGTTTGAGCTGAGTGCTGCTTGTTTTTTTTTTATACTTGATTTTGACTGGCATTCCAGTAATGTATTTAAAAAGCAATTTATTTTTTTCATGTCTCACAACCTTTGTGTTTCATCTAGATATTAAGTAAGCTGTCATGTAACCAATGCATTGAAATATTTTTTCTTCTACACTTCATTTTGTCTTGATTGGACTCTCATAATGACGGTTTGGCACCCAAGGCAGCATATTTAATTAAAGTTCCAGTTGTTGTGGTTTTGAGCATAGCCCCACCCCTTTCTAGTTGTTCACACCCCTTCCCATTGGCCCCACCCATTCAGCTGTCTCCTGCAGCCCCCCTTTAATTTGAAGTCACCAGCCGCCACTGGTTAATGGCTTGTACTTGCATAAATGAAATGTGGATATGAAACAGTATATTAGAACAGTGACAATAATGGATCAGTAAAGGAAAGTAACCTTTTAAAATATCAGGACTCAGAATACCAAGTCCTGAATTTTTAGACTGAATAATCAAAAATATTTGTGTGTACAGTATAATGGGTAGCATGTTACAGAAGCAGAGAAACTGTAAAATAATTTCCATTACTGTAATAGGAACTTTATCAGATGTATTCTGCATAGCTGTAACTGTTTAATTCATTATTATTAGTTATAATATTTTGTCAGCTTCTTTCATGACACACAAAAAATAGTAATACTGTCATAAACAAGCATTTTCATCACTATAAATGACATATTCCTCTGTACTGTGATGATCTGCATTATATTTACACTGTACTTAAAAGATACAACTTTCACTGACCTATAATTAGGATGACCACAAGATATCACTAAATGGAAATTAGTACCAGGTGTTTTTATGCTGCAGATGTCTTCTTTTTTTTCCCACTGCATTCTTCTTTCCTTTTCTTTTAAAGATGACCATAAAAACTACATGGCTATGTTTTAAAATTAACTAGATTGATTTAAAATGTTCTGTTTTTGTGCGTCTGCTGCTCATTTTAACATTCTAAAAGTTCACTTCTTGTAAATTAGGGTTAAAGTTCAAAATATATTTCTTGCAGCACATGCAGCTTGAGCATGCAGTCTAGACTGTTAATAAGTTGAAGTATGTGGAAAATAACATTCTAAAGTAATTTAACTAACACTGGGAGGGAAAGGGACTGAAAAGAAGCAGTTACTGTAAAATAAAAAAAAAACAGTCAATAGCATCTCTAATTCTTTCAGTCGGAGGTCAGTTAATGAACATATACTGCACAAGTTAAACATAATAAAAGAAAGTGAAGTAATGTATGTGAATAATTTTCATGCAGCCAAAAACACTCAGCACAGCATCCACCGCACATAGATAACATTTATCACATACAGCCACATTCACCAGATAAAATAAAAAAAAATCACATGAAATTATGTATAGAAAGTTTATATAAATTAAGTGGATTAGTTAAACATGTTAATATACCCCCACATAGACACTACTCTGTTTCAAAATAATGTTGGAGAGAATTAAAATAAAATAATAAAGGGACTTATAAGTAATAGTAATAATAAGTACACTATTTGAGATGCTATAGAAAAGGTATTTTGATAAAGTATAAACAATTTTTTGTTTTTTAACTTGTATTTGATGATTAACTGTAATAGATGACAAAATTTAAAACATGCGAGAAAGGTGTTTAGGCAAAATAGTGAATGAGAAACACTATTTGTTTTTATTATTTTTGTTCTTTGAAGACCAGCCATTTCTTTTTGCTTGTCTCTCTAAGCTGACAAGTCCAATCCATATTTTCTGATTGATCAAAAAGTTTGTTTTTCTGAGAAAAGTCCACTGCATCTTCTAGTAAATTAACTTTTCTGACCTTCTGGTAAAAAA
Organism: Protopterus annectens; assembly: GCF_019279795.1. Taxonomy (NCBI): domain Eukaryota; kingdom Metazoa; phylum Chordata; order Ceratodontiformes; family Protopteridae; genus Protopterus; species Protopterus annectens. Next base: position 1,166,433,907 of record NC_056748.1, on the reverse strand, counting down.
AATCCTAATTCCGGCTGGAAAATTAGTTGAGCTTTAATGTTTAGGTTCTTTAAGTCTTTTATGAATAGAATACATGCTTTCCTTTTGGTTATAACAGATGCAGTATAGTCATTATCAAACCTGATTGTGTTTATTTTTATTAGAGAATTAGCCCAAGCCGTCTTCAGTACCAAGTCCTTGTCTTGGCTGGAGATAAATTTTACAGTAATGGATCTGGGGACCAGAGGATCTTTGTTCAAAGAAGTTGAAAGAGACTTATGGGCTCTCTCAATACCAAAAGAAATAGCTTCTGGTAGATTTACAATTTTAGGCATCCAGTTAGTTAAAAACTGCAACATATTGTCTCCTTCCTTTTTCTGGTATTACATATATCCTAATATAATATCTTCTAGATCTACTTTCTAGGTCCTGTATCTTTCCATAAGCAAACTATTTCTCTTTAAGAAGAATTCCATGTGATTCTCACTCTCTGACATTCTACTGTCAAGGTCATTTAATGTGTCTTGTATTGCTGAGATCTGAACAGATTGTTGTTTTATGATCTCTCTTAACATTTATGTTTGTTTATTGGAATCTTTTTTTATATTGTCCATCTTGATCTCAACTTTATCAAATTTAACAGAAAGCTCATGGATACTGCCCATTATAGACTGTAGCTCCTTTTTCACTGTGTTGTTTTGAGAGTTAAATTTTGAGTGGCTCATTTCTGTCACAGCAGTCAATAAAAACTCTGACAAGAAAAAAATAACAACTTGATTTTTCTTTCAAATAGTTGTCCAAGTTTCCAAAGACATGCATCTGGAGCATTTCTCCCCGGGCCTCCGCTGAAAACAGGCTCTATGGAACCTAGTCGGACATTCCCGGTCACAAATGTTAAATAAATAAATAAATTAAATAAATAAAGTTTGTTTAAAAGACTCTTTGTGTAAGAAAATAAGTTTTTCTTAACTTTATATAATAAAATCCTGTCAAAAAAGAAAATAAAGCAGAGCTAAGGCTTTATGCAGTTAGCCATCTTGGCCATGCCCCCTATTGCTCATCTCTTGAGTGCACTAAATGAATTTGACATTCATTGCCTTGGTTCATGCTGGCATACCATGTCAAATATAAAATCGGATCAAATTAAGAACAGGAACTGGAATATTACCTACTTGGTTATTGTAAACTAGGAAATGGTTACTGTTGTCCTTTTCCCAAATCAATATCCTAATGAAAGTAAATGTATGATTTTACTTTTGGTTTGAAAACTCACTGGAAGGGCTGTGGCATTTGATAGACTCACACAACAAATAGCTGAAAACTCATTTTGTCAAGTCAAAATTAGGAGAAAATATATACAGAAAAGTACCTCAAAGTGCTTTTTTGAAGGAGAGCAAGTCTCTTTCACTCCCACATGGTGGTCTTTTACGTATACTAACTATGTGGTTGTACAACCATGGAGAAAACAGATGTTACCATTCACAGTGACCCACTGCTGGGACACTTCTTGCAAAAGCCACATCAGCAGTGATTGTATGAAAAAAACAATTGCCATGCTCACAAATGGACAAACATTCATAAATGTTTACACATTTCTAGCTGTGTATTACAATGCTGTGTAATTACCCCATATTCTATGAAGTTAATAGTCATTTGGGTGAAATCTTCACTAAATAATTTCCCCATTTTTTTCAATATTTTGTGTTTCAGCCAACTGCCATTCATCCACATGAAAGGGACCCAACTTGGATGAATTGGAAGTAGACCCCAAGATGAAATCAAAGTAATTGAGTTAATTGGAACATAGAAGACATAAAAAAATCTTTAAGTATGGCAGTACAATGTGACACTTGTGAAATTTATTGTATCCTCCCTTGTATATAAATATCTTTTGATGTACACTAAGTGAAGCAGATGAAAAGTTCTCATATTACTACTGAAAAGAAAGTATGAGTACGTTGGTATTATGTGTAATGGACCAATGAGGACTTGTTAGGGGAGGAAGTATGAGTACGTTGGTATTATGTGTAATGGACCAATGAGGACTTGTTAGGGGAGGAAGTATGAGTACTTTGGTATTATGTGTAATGGACCAATGAGGACTTGTTAGGGGAGAAAGTATGAGTACTTTGGTATTATGTGTAATGGACCAATGAGGACTTGTTAGGGGAGAAAGTATGAGTATGTTGGTATGTGTAATGGACCAATGAGGACTTGTTAGGAGAGAAAGTATGAGTACGTTGGTATTATGTGTAATGGACCAATGAGGACTTGTTAGGGGAGGAAGTATGAGTACGTTGGTATTATGTGTAATGGACCAATGAGGACTTGTTAGGGGAGGAAGTATGAGTACGTTGGTATTATGTGTAATGGACCAATGAGGACTTGTTAGGGGAGAAAGTATGAGTACGTTGGTATTATGTGTAATGGACCAATGAGGACTTGTTAGGGGAGGAAGTACGAGTACATTGGTATTATGTGTAATGGATCAATGAGGACTTATTAGGGGAGGAAGTATGAGTACTTTGGTATTCTGTGTAATGGACCAATGAGCACTTGTTAGGGGAGAAAGTATGAGTACGTTGGTATTATGTGTAATGGACCAATGAGGACTTGTTAGGGGAGGAAGTATGAGTACTTTGGTATTATGTGTAATGGACCAATGAGGACTTGTTAGGGGAGAAAGTATGAGTACGTTGGTATTATGTGTAATGGACCAATGAGGACTTGTTAGTGGAGGAAGTATGAGTACGTTGGTATTATGTGTAATGGACTAATTTAGACTTGTTAGGGGAGAAAGTATGAGTACGTTGGTATCATGTATAATGGACCAATGAGGACTTGTTAGGGGAGAAAGTATGAGTACGTTGGTATTATGTGTAATGGACCAATGAGGACTTGTTAGGGCAGGAAGTATGCGTACTTTGGTATTATGTGTAATGGACCAATGAGGACTTGTTAGGGGAGAAAGTATGAGTATGTTGGTATTATGTGTAATGGACCAATGAGGACTTGTTAGGGGAGAATGTATGAGTACATTGGTATTATGTGTAATGGACCAATGAGGACTTGTTATGGGAGGAAGTATGAGTACTTTGGTATTATGCGTAATGGACCAATGAGGACTTGTTAGGTGAGAAAGTATGAGTACATTGGTATTATGTGTAATGGACCAATGAGGACTTGTTATGGGAGGAAGTATGAGTACTTTGGTATTATGTGTAATGGACCAATGAGGACTTGTTAGGGGCATATATTGCTCACCACAGACAAGTACATAAACTAGAAGTCATTGAAATTGGCACTTTGTCTAGACAAGTGCCATACTGAAATAATGTGAGATATTACAAGATACTACTAGGTTTGCTATGCTGAATGGAGAGGGTGGGAAGAGTTGAAAGGAAATATTCCTGCCTCAGAGGTAGATAAATAAAATGTATCTAAATATTGTTAGTGTGCTTTCTTAATAGTTATGATTGCTTGGGAGGGTTGTAAGTGGTGTTTCAGAAGGCAAAGACTGATGTTACAGAAATGAATGAATGGTATTCTTTAAAGCTTGTATAAAGTAGGAATATAGGTTGATGGAGATGGGCCTATAGTTTAGTTTTGTTGGGTTTTCTTTGAATATCTGATTTAAAATTTGTACATTGCAACTACTGAGAAATTGTTATTTTAATGTTTTATGAGTTTCAAACAATAGTTTTGTGGGGTACAGAGATAAAAAATTGCTATGAAAGCACATTGGGTGGTGTCGCCTTTTAATAGGAATATAGAGCTAAAGTAACTGTGTTCCCTAATGGGCACATTGTGAGTCCTGAGGTAGTATATCAATGGCTGACAAATCTAGATAAAGAAATGATAATATGGACTGTTATGTTTTAGATTTGGGATAGCCATATTGCAGGAAACTACTGAAGAAGTGATTAATGTAAGAGAATGAGAGAATAAGCTGAAGCTCTGAGAGCCTGAATATTGGGTTCATTTTCCTTGTTCAAAAAAAGTATGTCTTTTCATCTATAAACTTAAGTTGATAGCTGTGAAGGGGTGCTGTTTCTAAGGTTAAAGGAGTATTAGTGTCATCTTATGACTGACTGTATCTGTGTTCATCTTGCTCCTAGGACAGGTAATAGTATAACATTAGTAGACTAAATTATGACACAATTGTTTTTACTCACAAGAAGGGTTTTGACTTTTTGTTAAGTGACTGGAACTCTTATCTACGCCACAAGCTCTAATAAGTGGAATCCAGAGGTGATTCATTTGTAAGCAGTTAAGACTGTTTTTTTCATTATACTAAATACTTAGGTTTGGTAGTTACTTGGCTATTTGAACTTCTGGCTAAACTAAAAAGCAGGTAGATTTGTAATTCAGCAAATGTGGATGGGATTTTATTTTAGTTCAACACATGTCTGTCTGAAATGAAGCCACTGCTATTCTGATCATGCTCCCATAGAGATAATTTGAACAGAACTACTTAAGTAGGAAACCATCAATGTTTATAGTACTTAAATGAGATGGTGATTAAGTACATTGAAGAAGCATTACTGTCAGATAAATTTTTAGATACAACCTTAAACTTTGGATCTTTATCCCCAGGAAGTAGCCAAATCAATTTACCTAGTATGTTAATCTCATTGCTTCCTCTTTATTTCTCTCTTATGCAGTCCAGTTTAAAATAGCCTCTCTAAGAAAGCTACAGTGTAGTTCAAATATTGTTTTAGATTAATAGGGACTACAGTGTTGCTGTTAAGATTTAGCAGTACTACTGACCTCCTGTAGTCCTTTGTTACTGACTGTTTTTCTTTTGCTTTGGTCCATTGGTGGCCAGGGTTCGGCCTGCTCCATTTACCTCGTTCCTTTTGGGCTCACTGTGCTCTCCTACCCTACCTCCATTCCCACCCAACCTCCAGTCAATGACATTTATAGTTAACCATAGCTCTTCCATCTCATCTCTTTATCCAATTAGCTAATACCAGCACACTAATTAGATAACACAAACATCAAATCAGTTCATGCCAACACAAGAAAACCATCCTGTACTTAAAATATTACTCCTATATGTCTAAACAACATTCACAGATGCACTATAACCAATTATTCATTTCCCTCACCTCTAGCAATACAAACATGACCTCCTTTTTACTCCCATTTTTTCTCTCCCTTTTCTCCTCTATAATACACACATATTTTATTTCCTCACTGACCATCGTATAGCTAAAACAGCTAAAAATGATCTATACTTAAACACACAGATTACTTTTCTCTGACCTGCACATGTATAAAAAATGGTTCCCTCTGCACACTACATTTTCTGTACAATGTTACTTATGCTCCTTGGCTCACTCCTACAAGCCACCACTGTCAACTGTATTCTACCATCAACTCCTATAAGAACATCTGCCTCTGGCCTTATCTATTGACACTCCTACAGATAGCTATTGCAGCTTAACTCCAGATTAATCAAATGCAACACAAGTCACCTTACTAAACTCCACTACCTGCTAACACCCAGTAAACTAAAGCTCACACCATGCAAACACACCAAGTACACCAATAAAGACACATTTCTTCACCTTATCACAGCCCAGCTCCTAAAACTTAAGTGTGGTAATATTCGCCCCAACACTGGATCCTGTACAACCACCCTCCACCAAAAAATTATTTCAAATAATACTTAACATACATAGTATAAGTAACAAAATCTCTGAACTCCATGCATGGCTAACACTAACATTTCCCCAGATATTGTAGCAGTTACTGAGACTTGGCTCAAACCACTTATTCAGGACTCTGAAATTGTCCCTCCAGGATACAACATCTTGAGAAAAGATAAAACCAATTGAAAAGGTGGAGGAGTAGCACTAATTTATCACTCCAACTTATCTACCTCCCTATCCAAACCTGTCCCTACTTTCAGTAAAGCTGAAATATTACTAGCATAAATACACATAAATAACAGTAAACAAATTTGCATTGGTGTAGTTTATATATCTCCTGGCCAAAATATCCCAACTCTTGAAGACATTCTTTCCTGGACTTCCAATATCATCTCTAATAAAACTGTTATAATGGGTGACACAGACATTTAAATGGCAAAACATTACCACTATTCCTCCAACAGAACGTATTTACTTCCATGGTTGCACTCTGCTTATAACCTGCCCTACCAGAGTAAATAGCAAAACTCAGCTAGGCACAACTCTTTACTGGTCACTAGTTAATGATCTTTTCAAATATTCTAACTCTGATATACTGCCTAATACCCTAAGTGACCACTCACCAACCTATACCTACAGAACATCCCCATGTATGTCCAAAAGCCAGAATTGTAGAACCACTAGAAATTTAACCAATTTCAACCAACAGGTCTTCAACAATGTCCTAAAAACCTATAAACTGGTCCCCATTAAAAATAATTCCCCTAGATGATGCCAAAAGCCATTTCAACAAAACTTTCATGGATAATCTCAATAGTCTAGCCCCTCCATGAACTAAAAGGACCAAAACAAACCATGTACCATGGCTTACAAAATCCACTAAGCAAATATTACTAGCTAAAGACTGAGCTTGGAAAGAATGGCAATACTGCCAAAAATGAAACCAACCACTTAAAACTCAAACAATTAAAAAGATGAGCAAAAAAATAGTCATAGCTAATAAAATAAAACTTTTGCACAACAGTTAAAGTGCCAAGCAAACAATCCTAAATAATTCTGGAAATCTATATCAAAACTTTTCTCTAGCTACATCCCAAAACCCTTCATCAGCCCCAGACAAAGAAGCATCTGAAATAGCCAGTATGTTCAACTCCCACTTCACAGACAGCATTCTAAAACTTTTACACTTCTCACCCAATAACCACTTTAATCTGACTGATAAACCACTTCATAGATAACTGCCCCAGTTAAATCTCTGCTCCCACAAAAACACTCTTTTTCTGTCTCCAAGCTATAGCTACCTCTAATACATACTCTACTTTCTAAAGTCATGTGCCTTGTCTGCAGACTAGCTTCCATCAGAATATCTAAAACTTGCTGATGATGTTATTGCCTACCCTGTTAGAATTCAGAAATAGACCTATTTATCAGAATACTATGTCCTCAAACTGTGGAAAAATCAAGTATCTTTCCCTTACATAAGGGATGAAAAAACAGGAATTACCAAATTATTGACCTATCTCTATCCTCTCCCCTTTATGTAAGCTATTAGAAAAATGTATACACAAACAACTAATACATTTCCTGTTAGACAATAATCTCCTCACATCCATCCAGCATGTTTTTTGGTCTTCACATAGTATTACTACAGCACTGCTATCCTTCACATATACTGCTTACAAAGTCATGAACCAAGGCCAATTTATATCTCTAAGATTAATAGACCTCTCAAAAGCCTTTGACACAGTATGTCACTCTAAACGTATTACAAGTTTCCACACTAAATTTCTCCCCGAGTACTCTAGAATGTTTTTTTCATTTTCCTAGCAGAGAGGCAGCAATGTGTCAAATGGCAAACTAGCATTTGCAAATACCAGGTAAATAATATAGGAGTTTCCCAGGGCTCTGTTCTTAGACCCCCTGCTTTTTAACCTATTTATTAACAAACTTTGTATGGCCTCCCCCAAAGCACTATCATCCAATATGCTGATGACACCACTATCATCTCCACTTCCACCAACCTCACCCACCTCTTGACTATCACTCAAACTGTCTTTGCCTCTGTTGAAACCCAGTTAAATGATGTACAACTACTACGTAATCCAAATAAAACTAAGCTTATGTTCTCTCCAAAACCTTTCACATATGATTGCAAACTATAGTCACAAAACAAAACTGAAATTGAAATAGTAACCCAAACAAAACTTCTAGGCATCAATAGATAACAAGCTCATCTTTGAACAACACATCTGACATAATTATTTATTTTTCTTTATTATTTATTTATTTTACATTTGTTGATCGGGATTGTCCGACTGAGCTGAAGAGCCCTTTTTCAGCGGAGGCCCAGTTAGAAAAGCTCCAACATATTATACAATTTTCATTATAAATTAGCATTAAGCAGCAATGCAACAGGATTATTACAAGGCATTACGTAGCAATACAATGTTATACAATGTCAATAATCAGGAGTATAGCAAAACTATTTCAAGATGTATAAAAATAAATATGTCATTAAGATGAGTATAGTTTTTTGAGTTAAGTGGTTACACAAAGCCAGTTTTATCATAATGTAGTTGCATGAAGGCAAGACAATTACAATAGAATGTTTCTCTGAGGTAATTTGTTTAATAGATTTTAGAAGACAGTAGAAAGAGTAGTCAAGGAAGATTAGAGAGAGCTAGTGAGAAGAGTGAGTTAAGGGCATAAAGTAGATTAAGGTATGAGAAGTAGGGGATGTTTAAGGAGGGAGAGTGCAGTGGCAGGACCAGTGACTTTTAAAATGCTCTTTGGTAGCTGTCTTAAATTGCTTAGGATGTGTACGGGTCCTGATTTCTAGTGAGAGCCTATTCCAGGCAGTAGTGGGGTGATAGCTGCACATGTTGCATCCACATTTAGACTTGGGTTTGTAGATTTGTAGTAGGTCTTGGTTAGTGCTTCAGAGAGGTCTGGAGGGAGAAAGGCTGGTATAAGATAGAATGGATGATCTGGAGCTGAGAGAGAAGAAGCTGCTTGGTAAATCAAGCCAGTTTAGGTGTTTTAGAGAGAGAGGGACAGTGATGGGATTTGTAGATTTGTTGGGCAGCAAATCTAGCTACCTTGTTGTAGGTAGATTCAAGTTTGGTTAGGAGTGCTGAGTTAAGATTTGTGAGAATTTGAGAATTGTACATTAGACTGGGTAGAAGGTAGGTGAGAGAGAGTAATCTTGGCTTCAGAGGTAAGAACTTTCTTGTTACAGTAAAGGAGCCCTAGTTTTGAATGAGTCTTTTTGATACAGTTATTAACATGCAAGTCAAATTTAAGCTGATCGTTGATGGCTACGCCCAAGAGCTTAGTGCTGGATTCTACCTGAATGGGAGTGTTATTAAGGGATTGTATGGAGAAGGAGGGTTTAATATTGTTGAACTTTTTAGGTAGGAAGAGTAACAGCTTTGCTTTTTTTAGGGTTAAGGATGAGCTGGTTGTTGAAGAGCCATGTTTCAACTAAGTCAAAAATGCCTGAGTAGCTGAGAAGACCTTAGAGAGAGAGTTGGCTGTGGTTATGACTGTAGAGTCATTTGCTTTTTGCACTAAAGATTACTGAGGACAGGAGGTATAGAGCTGATTAGTAAAGATATTAAAAAGTAAAGGCCCTAGGATATATCCTTGAGGTGTACCCATTTTTACAGGGAGAGGAGGGGAGAGTGCAGAGTGCCATCTCACTGAGATCTATCAGTGAGGTAGCTGGAAAACCATGCAACAGTATCAGAGGAGAAGTTGAGGTTATGCAATTTGCGCAGAAGAACAGAGTGTGAGACAGTGTCAAAAGCTTTTGAGGGATCCAAGAATAGGCAAGAAATAAGTTTATGGTCATCCATGGCTGTAGAGATAGTGTTGAGGAAGGATAATAGAGCTGTAGTGGTGCTTTGTTTGGGTCTGAAGCTGTGTTGAGTGGGTGTAAGAAGATTTTCTTGTATTAGATACTGCATAACTTGTTTATGAATACATTTTTCTAGTACTTTAGAGAGGGGAGAGGATAGTAATAGGTCTAAAGTTGGAGATATCAGAGGAGTTACCTCCTTAAGTTTTTTTTTTATCAAGCTAGGCAAACTTTACAGACTTAAACAATACATGAATGCTTCCATCAAAATAACCCTTTTGATTTTATTAAAAATGTATGTTCCAGACCGTGGTAGTCAGATTGATTTTGTTTTTCTCTGTTTCATTCAGTTCCAACTTTTAGAAGCTGTTGGTGCTATCTTCTTTGCATTTCTTGCAAACACCCTCCTATTTCCTGTTTTCCTATATGCAGCCCCCATTCTTACTAATCTTCATAGAACACTCAAGAAAAACTACAATCATGCTGTCATAAAATTGCTAACTTCGCAACCGGGGTACCTCTCTGTACCCACCATTGAGATGCCCTAAAAACTAAGCTGGCTAGAAGTCTGTTACTACATGAAACTAGTGCAACTCTCTCTGGCTCATAAAATCTACAATCCTGATAGTTGCCTTGCTCTGAAATCTATCCTGTCACCTTCCAGAACTCTTCCCTCCACTAACAAACTACTGTTTTACAAGTATGCAAATCTACAAAAAGAGCTGGGCAAAGCATCTTCTCCAACACTGTTGCTAAATTATGGAATGCCCTACCACCAAATATCCATAACACAGAATCCCTTGAGGCTTTCAAATTAACATTAATAAACTACTATCTGAATAGCCATGTGTGTCCTTGCTCCTAAGCATATGTATACCAGTTCCACTAAATACCCATACTTATTGTCCTTTCTTCCTAGCTCTGTCTTCTTAAATCATTCTTATATGCTATTAAATAAAAAAAAAACTACTGTTAAGCCCTCCATCTAAGCTGTATCTTCTAAGCTTAAATTATCACTTCCATCCTCAACTATTTCTTGAGCTCTTCTTACTCTAACTTTATTTCATCCTGATAATTTCCACTCTTATACCTATATCCAGCCATACCCTTGCTAACCCCTCAGTACAGCATAAAGCAACTTTTTAAAGTATCAACCCTTCACCACTATTCTTGGCTACTATCCCTAAATTCACTTGCTACTAATGCTTGACTTTCTCATATTACTCTTTAACCTCTACTTAAAATTAAAAACATTTCTATTTCCAAAACTTATTCGACAGCCCAGTTATCTGTTGCTCTAAACAGTTGTCTGCATTGACCATATATATTGCATTTAAAAATGTTAAACGTCAATTTTTTCCCTGATGGTGCAAATGTACTTGTTTGTATATTTCTCTGCCAATTTTTGTACCATAATCTATGTTAAAAAGTCATGTCAATTATTGATGTTAATATTATTTAAACTTTTGCTGTTCAAACTTTGTACTGTGGAGCTTTTCTCCCAGGGCCTCCACTGAAAATTGGTTTCTGACCCAGTCAGACTTTCCCAGTCACCAAATACCAATAAATAAATATTTTTTTATGTAAGGCCAGGTATAGGGAGGCTGCTGTGAGTTTTACTAAAGAAATGCAAAACAGAAAGGTATAGGGAAACTCCTTCAACCTAAAGACCTATCCTTACTCTCAGAACAGGTTCATGCAGGCAGAGAAGTGCAGTGATTTTTTACACATGAATATTTGAAGTTCCAGACGGTTGTGCTTAAGAGGGTTTGTTTTGCACATGTATCCAAACCCTGAAGTACTTCGTGGTGAGCCTTCGGTAACATACAGCTGAGCAAGCAGTATTTGAAATTAATGATAATGTAATATGAGTAAATATTAGTAAACTGAAGGACTGCTGCAAACCTTTGAGATATTTTATTATGTGCTTTGGAAATCCAAGGAAGTCAACCATTACTGGATGATTGGTGAAGTTCCTTGAGTTACTGGGTCTTCTAAAGTTGTTTGGAGAGCAAACTAAATTGTTGCTAAGGCAAATTATTTTGGATGAATTGAAGAAAGTCATAACCTTAGTCGCGGCTCTAGGAAATACCCCATTATAGATTGTTTGCAAGTAAAGGATTGGACATAGGGTAGTACAGCTTTTTGTGAATTAATGCTACATCTTAAGGAACTGGTATTGAAAAGGCAGTCTATTTGAAATTCCTGTACAATTGTTGTGATGACAGCAATACTAAAAAGTGGAAAAAACATGTCTTCCTCTCTTCCTACAGACTTATATCTTTGAATCCTGTCTGTAAAACTTTTCTGACAATACTGGTGAAAACAATTGGCAAAGCTTAAGTAATGTTAAATGTAATATATATAGCTTTGACATGAAGCAGAAGATGTTAGATAATATCCTGAGGATTGATGTTGATACAAGATTAAACATAATAGTCAAAAGCTCTTTTAATTTAACACTTTAATACCATTTGAAAAAGTGAAGTGCAACTTGGTAATAAGAATGGGATATGATGAGCAATTCTGACTGCTTTTAGATAATTGACACAATGGTTTCTTGACTCACATTAAAGTGATGGATAATTTGTTGAAAAGTTTGTCTTGTCTAGGAAGACATGACCGGAGTACCCTCTTTTGCCACTGCTGTGTGCATTGCATTGTATTTAGAACACCAGCTATCAAAATCGGACAAGTTGAGGTGTGGGGATGTGACTGAGGCCAAATACCGATTAAATACCTGTTTTTGTGAGGGGCATAGCCAAGATGGTGAGCAGTTAACAGGACTTTTTAGCTCTGCTTCATTTTAACATATCTGACAGAATTTTTACTAAAACACTTAAATATAAAATTTCAAAACTTAATGGATTTATAGCTGAACATCTGCTGAAAGATGTACTACAAAAAACCTTAAAAACACTTAATTGCTTTTCCTGCCAAGAAAACTAGAACGAACTAATTCTTTCAGAATGAGACATTCTAATCCGAGTGTATAGGACAGTACTATGAAAAAAGACAGGCTGTACTAAGTAACATCAGTTAGTTATCTATAAAATAGACAATTTAGAAAGCAAATGGGGAATGTAATAAAAAGACAAATTTAAGTGCTAAGTGAATCTCTTAAACAACAATCATCACAAATCTTGAGTATAAAAAAGGCATTGTCTGATTTTGATGGAAGATTACTTGAAAATGAGAATAACACTGAATTTCTTCTGAAACAGAACAACTTATTCTTGGAAAAAATTGAAGACCTGGAGAAAAGATCTAGAAGAAATAGCATCAGGATTTACGGGATTCCTGAAAAAAGAGGATATGGTATGATTCAATTCCTTATTACTTGCCTACCTAAAACTTTGAACCTGCCTGAAGTTTTTCCTTCAGCTTTGAAAGGGCACATAGATCACTTCCTAACTCCTCTTTAAAAAAAAAAAAACCTTCACCATTCTTCACCAAGCTCAGTGATTCTAAATTTTTTTTCTCAACTCAAGCTAAGGATGTAGTCTTAAAAGCTGCATGGACTAATTATCCATTTAAAATAAAAATGCTGTAATATTTAATGATTAGTCAACATTAGTGATGTAAAAGAGAAAAGCATGTGTGCCACTTGTTTAAAACGATATTAAAGCACAAATCTTCTATCTAGCGAAAATAAGGATTCACCTTTCCAGAAGGAAAAAAGATTTTTCAACACCCTAAAAGATGCAATGGACTTTATACAGAAAAAATAAAATCCTAGAACAAACAGAAGAAATGGAGTAGAATCTATCAACAAGAAATGCAACAAGATGGTTGGTTAATAAAATATAACAGTAAAAAAAAAACTGAAGGACTAGTGAAAGTCAATATATTTCATAGTTATGGATTCTTTTTAATTTAAAGAAGTTCTTGAATACTTCTACAAGGTAAAACATGTTATTTATTTCTTTCAAAGGGTTATGAGTTCCTTTTTTAAAATGTCAGAGTTTGATTCTTTTAGCTATATATGAAATTAAAGCAGCTTATTTTCATTTAGAGTTTAAAGGTTAAAGTGTTCATTTTATTAAAAGTTGATCATTATTATGATTGAAACTTGTTACGTGGCACACTTTCTGATATCCTGGCATAGTTAAGTAATGTACTATTAACTCTAATACAAGATGGAACAAATGACACTTAAACAGTCTTAAAATGGTCCAGTAGTATGCTACTGATAGTATACTTGACATGCAGTAGCACCCAGGAAAGACATGTTATGCTATAAATAAAGTATATAAAAAAAGTTTCTTACATACATAAAAATTACTATTGGAATGATATCAGTTACAGTAACCATCACACTTTTACAAGTTAAATCAGGATCACACATAACTTTTATTGTTTTTAATGCAAGTTTATATGCTATGTCTCCTTCAAAAATGACTGACTGCTTTATATTAAACATCTCATACAAATAGTGCTTACTGGATCATTAATTCTATTTCTTTAAATACAATAGCTTTTTAGTGGTTTATGTACTCTGAAATTTTTTTTTTGTTTTTTCAGTGGTTTGGAAGGGTTTGATGGATTGATGTATAATGTAGATATGGCATGGATTCACTCATTAATGTTTTTGTGTGAATTGTAGCTGATAAACTGTTAATTTGCAAGCCATTGTCATGAGGACCAACTGCTTTATATTAAACATCTCATACAAATAGTGCTTACTGGATCATTAATTCTATTTCTTTAAATACAATAGCTTTTTAGTGGTTTATGTACTCTGAAATTTTTTTTTGTTTTTTCAGTGGTTTGGAAGGGATTGATGTATAATGTAGATATGGCATGGATTCACTCATGAATGTTTTTGTGTGAATTGTAGCTGATAAACTGTTAATTTGCAAGCCCTTATCATGAGGACCAACTTGAAGCAGTTTAATTAGAGTCATGAACACTTTGTGATGTGGCAGGAGTTCTGAAAATTCTAAGAACTGTCTGGGTTCCTTCTTCCTGTTAAAAAGTAAATCTTAATATTTTGTATCATATGCTAAGATGTCAATGAATACAAGCGATATAATAAGCAAAATACAGTGAATTGCATTCTAAACCACTGTCAGTTATTAAATAATTCTGAATGCTTGCAGTATACGAAAAGGATAGTTTACGTACTAGAATATAGAATGACACTTCCGATAAAAAATAGGATTATGTTTCTCCATTATTTCTTTTCAATGGTAACAAAACTTACGGTCTCAGAAAAATTTATTATGGAAAATTTGAAACTTAAAAGGGAATATTTTCAGATGTTTAATATACTATTACAAATAACATTTAAGGAAAAATAGGACTGATTCTAACAGTAGTACTAGATTAAAGAGTATCAAATATACAAAAGTAAATTTAAATGTTTTATTATGATACTCTAAACTAGGATTATAGCTATAATATAAAACGTAGAAATATAGTAATAGTGCAAGACATAGTATAAAAACAGAAATAGAGATCAGAATAAGTAAATATGTATACAGCTAAAGAATAGAGTCTACAAGGGTGGGAGGTTGGCATAGTGGTTAATGCGTGCACCTTATAGACACAAGGTGCAGGGTTTGATTCTTACATGGGGTAACTAGCTGAGCTTGGAATGGCCCACAAGGGCAGTTTGCCTGGTACTAATTTCTGATCCTATGAACAACTTTACACATAGTAAATAAAACAGGAAAAATATAAAATCATCCGACCTATAAATAAGTATGAAAATCACCGACTTCTTCCTTATAATAGACCACGGAGACAGTGTGAGGTACAGGGAATGATGACTGTAGTGCTATTCGGTTTAGCCAACTTATAATGATTTTGAACACCTGTTTAACTTGTCTTACTCACAATAACTCACTGATGGGCTTGTTTAAGATGATTCATACTGAAAATATGAGACAAATTAATATGAATCAGAAGCATGAGTTAAGTGGTGTTAGTATAATGGAGAAAGTGAGAGGTAGATTGCCTTTTTCAACAAACAATGAATATGGTATTCCATGGTAGAATGTTTTCAGATGATATCATTAAGTCATTTTATAATTGTTTTCATAAGTTTTGTCCATAGCTGAAGATTTCATATAACTGTGATTTCATTATACCTGTTTTTTTCTCTTTTATATAAATGTCTGACTTTAAATGCATATCTATTAAGATTAATGGATTGAATGATCCAGTAAAGGGGGGGGTCTGTTCAAATACTTGCAATTACATAAAGATCAAACAGTATTACTTAATAAGTATGTAAAAAACTTTCTTAAGGAATTATTTAGTTTTAGCAGGTTCTGGCTTTCAAGCTGAAAGAGGAGGCACCTCATTTTGTGGAAGAACTCCCCAGTAATGCATAAAGTAAAAGATACCCATGCTGATTTAAAATGTTATTTTAACCATTGTTAGGCTTGAGTGGAACAGAAAACCATATACATTGATGAGCTGTTACTGGATTCCAGGAGATGGAGCTAAAGATGCAAAAAATTACTTTGACACATAGCCTATTACATGATAGGTAAAGTCACTTCTGTGGCACTGCTTGACAGAAGCACAGGAAAATTATTTTATTGGGTGGCAAAAGCCAGGGAACCTTTTTGGCTGGGCTTATATAGGTACCAGGGCCAATAGCCTAGTACCTACCGGTGAACCTATAATGGTTGGTGATTTTAATTGTATTTTGCCAAAGATTCCACTGCAGATAGAAAGCTGAGAATCACATCTTCAGCCAAACACTTAATGAATTTTGTAAATCTAATGAATTTAAGGGATATTTGAGACAGGAAAACTGAAGTGAGTTTGTTTTTCTTATTATTCATATAGATATGGAACACAAACATTGATATACGTTTTGTCTCTGATTTGTGATAAAATATTGTTTGAGAAGTTTCAATAATTTAATGTCCATTGTTGGACCATAATTCTATAACCTTTAATATTTAAAAAACTGACAATTGAATACATCACAGAAGATTACTAATGTACATTATTAAAATAACAGATTTCAAGGATTGGCATGTTAAAGAAAACAAACAGGATTCAAGGATTGGCATGTTAAGGAGATCAAACATTTTTTAGAAATAAACACAAATGGTGAAGTATCTGACGTACTGTGAGATTCACTAAAGTCTTATTTAAATGAGAGAGTTACTGTTAGTAAAACAAGAGAATGGGAAAAAGAACTGAAAATATTACAGGCCAAAATACACACAATAAAAATAAATCTAAAACCAAATTACATTGTCACTCACTCTGAACTTAAATACGACATACATTGAAATTCTAAATCATAAAGTTTCAATAAACCTGGAACAACTTAAACTTCAGGCATATTCAGTAAAGCCTTTAAGCTTGCATAAACTTGCTCTTCTGATTTGGTTTATTCATTTTCTTTGATATATCAAAGAAATTATAAAACATATATATAAATAAAACAGAACATATATTAAAGGCATTTTTGAGGGCTTTAAAATACTTTAGGAAAATATGAATACAAATAACATAGATGATATAGTTGAAACTTTTCTAAGAGAAAATATATAAAATATATAAACTAAAATAAGTGAACTAATAAAAAAACAGAAATAAAACATCAGATAAAAAAGTAAAAAAAATAAGGTGCAAGGCTTAGAAGATTTTATACCAGAACTATATAAAATACTACCAGATGGTGTAGTTAAAATATTGGATAAGGTCTATAGAAAAATAAGCTGCTGAAGTCCCCCATCATGTAAATATTCCCCTTGTATCACCCATTTTAAAACAAAATAAGCATCCTACAAAGTGTTCATCATACAGACCTATTTCACTCTTAAATGTGGATTATAAGATATTCATGTCTATTTTAGTTAACAGAATTTATTTACTTGTACCTAAACTAATTAACAAAGGTCAAAATGGGTTTATTTAAATAGACAAGTGCAGGATAATATAATACATACATTAATAGACTATGCAAATAAAAGAACTTTCTATCATTACTCGTTTAAGATAAGGCTTTGGACTCTTAATCGGTCGTACCTGTTTAAAACACTTAGAAATTAATGCAGTTAGCTCAGGTGAGAAATTACACACCAAGTTATATAGTAACGCTTGTGCTTATGTTAAAACAGGTTTGTTTCTTTCTAATTCCTTTAAATTACAAAAACACACACACAATGCTGTCAGTTATCACCATTACTTCTTGTATTAACTATACAACACTTTGCTAATAGTATTAGCTCTAATAAGAATATTAATGGTATCAAAATACAAGATTTTGAACTAAAGATTCAGCTTTTTGCTGATGATAGTTTACTAACAAAAGGAAATATTGTAGAACAAACAACTGCTTACACTCGTACAAGGTACGGAACTGTGATAGCAAAAATCCACAAATGTATGCGTTAATCCACTGAAATATTACGTTAATCCACAAGAATGGTACTTTCACTAATTCACCAACAGAGATCATATGAATAAATATCTCCGTAATGAAATACTCTTAAAAACTTGTAAAGAGCAGTAAAAAGTTTAATCACAACCATAAAACGTTAAACTTTCATTACACCATGAGCTTCCTCAGAACAAATTGCATTTCCTGTCATTCATTTTTAAACACCAAAATTGGCGCCAACAATGCAAAGACTTTCTTAAAGCAATAGTACTTTCTATATGCATCCTATGTAATTTGAATTAAATATAAATTGCCTATATAATGCAATCTTAACGGTTCTATGCAGAAAATATAAGTTAAAAATGTGTAAAATGTAAAAGTTAACATATTGTATGCAAATTAAGAACATTTTATATGCTCCAAATTTCACCATATTGTATCAATGTAAACATTGCATATGCTAACTCTAAATGTCTCTAAAATGTATCTAAAATATAAACATACTAAATGCTTATAACTCATAATAACTGTTATTATCTATACATCAAACTTACTGTATAAAATAATGCAAATATAACAACTGTAGATATAACAGGTGTAAATCAAAGCGTTCATAACCCTTCATTGATTTCTCAACATCAACAGTGGCTTAACAGTAATGTAGTCATTTATTCCAGGCCACGTCATAGCATCAGTGTATATTTGCCACCAATATTCCCTATAAGCCAGGGTATTTTTTATGTTACCCCCTCTAGGATTTGCCTTAATTCTTTCTAAGATTGCAAACTTGAAAGAATGTTCAATGCCTGCTATACTGATGTGTTTATATAAGGCATTTTTCACATCTTTGGTTCTTATACTGTACATATGTGCGTACATCCTTTTTCTGAATTGTCTCTCCGTCCTACCTATGTAATAAGCAGGGCAGACATTACACTTAGCTATATAAACTATAAAACTAGTTTTACAAATACCCTGTATCGGTCTGATTATAGTGTGATTGACATTTTGTAATGTAAACGACG
Organism: Protopterus annectens; assembly: GCF_019279795.1. NCBI lineage: Eukaryota > Metazoa > Chordata > Ceratodontiformes > Protopteridae > Protopterus > Protopterus annectens. The sequence goes on along the minus strand of NC_056748.1, from coordinate 1,166,415,031 downwards.
TTTCCTCACATATAAACCTACACTGTCCACAAGCTCCACATTTATTTGTGTGCTTTTCTTTCATAGTCATTGGTGTGTGACTATTTTCTAATAGGTATTTCAAGTTTTTCCCCATTTTATAAACAAAATGTGGTTTAGCTCCCAAAATTCTTTCAGTGTCTTCGTCCATTAATATAATTTGCCAGTTGTCAGTCAATACTTTTTTCACATAACCTGAGAAGGGGCCATATTGTACAATGCATGCCCTCTTGAAGGGTGTATTGTTTACTTTAATACTACTTTCTTCTATTCCTAAGATAGGTACACTATCAACATATTTTGAACCTAAAAGGGGTGTGTATTTATGTCCCCACACTCAGTGTCTTCCTTTTCAGATGTCATTCTTGATGCTCTAATAATTACACCCCCCTTTTAGGTTCACTATAGGTACACTATCAACATATTTTGAACCTAAAAGGGGGGTGTAATTATTAGAGCGTCAAGAATGACATCTGAAAAGGAAGACACTGAGGCTGAAGTGGAATTTATTACAGGATTATTTAGAGAGAGGGGATATGATGAACGTATGATGCATGACACAGGTTTATATGTTCTCAAAGTGTGGGGACATAAATACACCCCCCTTTTAGGTTCAAAATATGTTGATAGTGTACCTATCTTAGGAATAGAAGAAAGTAGTATTAAAGTAAACAATACACCTTTCAAGAGGGCATGCATTGTACAATATGGCCCCTTCTCAGGTTATGTGAAAAAAGTATTGACTGACAACTGGCAAATTATATTAATGGACGAAGACACTGAAAGAATTTTGGGAGCTAAACCACATTTTGTTTATAAAATGGGGAAAAACTTGAAATACCTATTAGAAAATAGTCACACACCAATGACTATGAAAGAAAAGCACACAAATAAATGTGGAGCTTGTGGACAGTGTAGGTTTATATGTGAGGAAACGTCATTTACATTACAAAATGTCAATCACACTATAATCAGACCGATACAGGGTAATTGTAAAACTAGTTTTATAGTTTATATAGCTAAGTGTAATGTCTGCCCTGCTTATTACATAGGTAGGACGGAGAGACAATTCAGAAAAAGGATGTACGCACATATGTACAGTATAAGAACCAAAGATGTGAAAAATGCCTTATATAAACACATCAGTATAGCAGGCATTGAACATTCTTTCAAGTTTGCAATCTTAGAAAGAATTAAGGCAAATCCTAGAGGGGGTAACATAAAAAATACCCTGGCTTATAGGGAATATTGGTGGCAAATATACACTGATACTATGACGTGGCCTGGAATAAATGACTACATTACTGTTAAGCCACTGTTGATGTTGAGAAATCAATGAAGGGTTATGAACGCTGATTTACACCTGTTATATCTACAGTTGTTATATTTGCATTATTTTATACAGTAAGTTTGATGTATAGATAATAACAGTTATTATGAGTTATAAGCATTTAGTATGTTTATATTTTAGATACATTTTAGAGACATTTAGAGTTAGCATATGCAATGTTTACATTGATACAATATGGTGAAATTTGGAGCATATAAAATGTTCTTAATTTGCATACAATATGTTAACTTTTACATTTTACACATTTTTTAACTTATATTTTCTGCATAGAACCATTAAGATTGCATTATATAGGCAATTTATATTTAATTCAAATTACATAGGATGCATATAGAAAGTACTATTGCTTTAAGAAAGTCTTTGCATTGTTGGCTCCAATTTTGGTGTTTAAAAATGAATGACAGGAAATGCAATTTGTTCTGAGGAAGCTCGTGGTGTACGAGTGAAAGCGCTTAACGTTTTATGGTTGTGATTAAACTTTTTACTGCTCTTTACAAGTTTTTAAGAGTATTTCATTACGGAGATATTTATTCATATGATCTCTGTTGGGGAATTAGTGAAAGTACCATTCTTGTGGATTAACGTAATATTTCAGTGGATTAACGCATACATTTGTGGATTTTTGCTATCACAGTTCCGTACCTTGTACGAGTGTAAGCAGTTGTTTGTTCTACAATTTTCATCACCAGTATACTACAAACGCTGAGTTCTGGAGTCTAACAAAAGGAAATATAGAAACTTTATTAGAACATATAATTAGTTCTGTAAGTCAGTTTGAAGAAGTTGTTTGAAGAAATATTGAACTTAAGATTTAATCATAATAAAACAAGTACATTATTTAATAAAAAATAAAACTGTACAAAAAAGAACTTCAATTGGGATAGTAATCAAATGAAATACCTTGGTATAACCATTATGTCTAATAGTAAAGAAATGATACAAACAAACTTTCAACAGGTTGTTGATAAAAATTTAAATTTAGTCACAAATTGGAACAAATTCTTCTTTACCGTGGAAGAATGCGTAATGCTTATTAAGATTCTGCCTTAAGTCTTGTTTTTATTACAATCTTTAGTACTATCTCCACCAAAAATAATTGAAAATAATCTGCTTATTTTTTTGGCATTCTAATAAACAGAGTTTCCTTTGATTGGCACAGAAAAGGTTAGGAAAATGGTGGAATAGGATTCCCTGATATTGAATTGTATGCTACTTCAATTGTAAAAGTTATAGCATTGTTAATAAAATCATCTTATGATTTACAATGGAAACAATTACATCAAGAAATTAGTAAATATTAAATATATCACAACCAGTCATGAACACTCCTATGTTTTATCTGGTTATTCAAAGTTTTTTGGGTAAATGGAACTATACCCTCTTCTCAAATTCCCTATTTAAAAAACATAATTTATTTCTAAAAGTTCACATATTCTAACCATTGTATTAAGGATTTAATATTTTCTATGGTTCCAATTGCATATACAAATGGCTGCTTAGCAATGTATAACTTTAAACAAAATGCTAGTATTGAAACAAAGTAACTTAATTTATTGGCATCAATTCTTAACTGGTACTGATACGTACTGTTGAAATTTTAAAGTCCAAATACAGTCAAGATTCTGAGAATTAGAGTTAATTTTACAAATATTTAGAGATTTTGTGAACACAGAGATAAGTAAAATGTTTAATCTAAATACGAGATTGTCCCCCAGATTTTTGGAATTCTTAATAATACATTGAAAAATCATATTTGTCAAAGTTTTATAAAATTCTTAAGTTAGAATTCACATATTTAGACAATTGATATTGGAACTATTCCTTAAAAATTAGCAATGAAGACTTCTCTGAATACAAGAAAATAAAGTCTGCAGATAAAACTACACCTTCATTATATTGAAAAAAAAATCACTTGGAAATTCTTACACATAACTTTTATCACACATAACAAAATTACAATTATGTATGAATAAAATATAATTAAATGCAGGATATATTATTCTGCAATAATAGCTGATTGGATGCATATGTTATATGAATGTGAAGTCACTTCCCCTTTTTTAAAGAATTAGTAACTTAATTCAAGCCCTATTGTCAGATAGATATAGTATTTCTAAATATTTAGTTTTGTTTAGTGCTCCGATTCCTGAGATAATTCCAAAAACCCAAGTGGTTCTTCATTGATATAGTCTTGCTATCGCCAAATTACTAAAAATTGGAAAAGTGGAGTTATCCCGTCTAGTGTTGAATTTATTAGTATGGCAAAAATTGTTTGTAATAGTGAATCTCATAAATTACTTTTAATATTACACATTGATATAAATCTTGGCTTAAACCTAAAGATTTTCTTGAAAAATATTAATTGTTGATATGTGTATCTTTGATCAGCTGTGGACCAATGCAAATAGTTATTTATCTATTGTTTTAAAACCAAATAAAAAATATCAGTTTTGCCAATGATATCCTTTGACTTAGTTACAGTAAGATATGTCTATTTTGTTTGTACATACTGGAATTTGTTTTCTGGAATTTGAGGTTAAACGATTAATATTATGAAAATCCTTTTCTGTTAAATTTGGGAGTATTTGGGAGATAGTGGTATAATCAATGGGTCTGTATCATGAGGCAGTGTTTAGCAGTAGACAAACATTTCAAAGATGTAAAATGCTGATTTTTGAAATAGGTTCAATGGTACATTAAATGCAATGTTTGTTACTGCATGTACTTTATTTGGGACAATCTTCTTGGACATTTACCACAAAGGTTTTTGCAAGACTTAAGCAGTGGATATTAAATTTTTGAGGAAGGCTGTAGACCCAGTCTTACTATGGATAAATCAATGCATACAAGGGACTGTGGTGGATTTGGTATCCCATACACTGAAATATACACAAGTTCATTATCTTTGTATTGATGCCAAATGGTGTGCTGTGCCTGCTTGGAAAAAATTGGGGGAAAGTACAGCTTCTTGTCACAGGATGACTACTTAGAATGATTCATAGAAACTGTTGACTTAGCTTAAAAAGAAAGCTCTTAACATATTGATGGAGTTATGCACAATGTTTATAGGAGAGCCATTTAAGAGAGTGGCTTGGAAATCATTAACAATAAGTGGAATTAAGGATTTTCAAGATGGAGTTTTTTATTGGCAGTGGAAAATATGAGCAGAGTTGCAATGCTGGCACAATTTGGTGCATAATACGGTAATACTTGGCAGTAAAGGATTCTTTGAGGAAAGCAAAACTGACTTGGGGAAAGACTGTAGTAGTTGAACGAGACGTGGATCTGTACTTTTACGATTGACACCAGATTTCAAATTGATAGAATATTTGTATGGTGATGCCTATAGAAATGCTTTTATTCTACAGAAAAATTGGCAAGGTTATATCCAGTGGTGGGCCAGTCCTGTGGGAATTGTGAATGGGAAAGCCCAAAATATATGTACTTAAAGCTGTAACATAATTGAAAAGGATATCCAAAAAAGTGAAAAAAAATAACTCTGGAAGAATAAGGATATACTGAATATATAGGAACTTGAGGTCTTGTTAACAGAATAGGCTGAAGAGGAAAGGGCATTAACACCAGAAGTTGGTAAATAATAACACCCCTTATCACTTGCTAATCAAGCCCTCTATTCCTTAGCTATCAGAATGTGAGATAAATAATATGAAGACTATTGACATATTGGTGGGTGTTGCTTTGGGTGAGATTTCTTCCTCTCCCTTTCCAAGTGTTTCTCTCTCCTACAACTTTAATTTGTTGCAATTTATTTTTGACTTTCATGATGTTGGCATCTTGCAATGTTTTGTCATAAGTGAGTGGGAATCTTTCCATAATAAAATTATGCATTTTGGATAAGGCAATATTTGTTGCTTATAGTACATGGTTGGTATATGAGTTTTCCTTTGTAGTGTATTTTGTAATGCAGTATGCAATTTCGTCATTTTGTTTGCTTGCCAATAGTTGAAAGACGTTTGGAGAAAAAAGAGTGTGAGAATATTTAGAATTATTGCTTAAACTCTGATGTTTCTTTTGTAGGATGATCATTCATGCATACAATAAGATATTCAGAAAATGTTTGTGATAAGTTAAGTTGTAAAAATATCTGATAAGTGTTCTGAAGTAATGAAAGATCTAAAGAAGTGAAACTGGATGTTACTGAAAACCTGATGTTTGTGTAAAGTAGGAGCATTTAAATGGACATCTATAGAGGCTGCCTTTTTCCTGCTTCTTGAGCACCTAGTATCAGAATCAAAAGACACAATAGAATGCCAATATATTTTCCATAGGAAATCCCTATTGGAGTTTGTAACTGCATTGGTAGTGTTAGATTTGTTTTGGGACATTTCTCCATTTTCTTCTGTTGTGCAACCATGGAGGTGGCATATATAAATCCTACAGGTGGGAGATTTACTTCATATCCTGGGATGTATGGTGGGGGCTTGCTGTCCTTCAAAAATGCTTACAGTTATTGTTTTCACCCTTTTTTGTGTCTCAAACATTTGGTTTTGATCTGGATTCTCTAGTTTTAATCACTTTAGTTTCAAGAGTAGAACTACAATTCTTGACTTCAAGACAAAAACATATTTCTGTATGAGACTTATTTGTTTATATGGCTCCCTGTCTAGACAGCATCATTTGGGAATATATAAAGATGTGAATTTCTGTTAGAAACTTCCTGTGTGAGAATGGGCATTTAGAAGTGGAAACCTGAAGTACTTTTGAAAATTATAAAATACTATATCATAATCTGTTACAGGTGCTATTTTGTTTATTAAAATTAATGCATGTGGTACATATGTTTATAACTCAATAGATTTTTCAGAGTTTAGATTACAAAGCAGTATGCACAGATGTGGTGAGAAGAATGTGAAAATTCAGTGAATTTCTTTTGCAGAATAATTGCTTAAAGGTTATCTAGTTTTGTTTGGAAAGGAAAACGTACCATAAATTGATTGCAAGTAGGAACTAAAGACTGAGTAAACTGGTGTATAAAACGTGTATAATATGTAAAATGATAGTATGACTAAAAAGGAAGAGGTGGAAAGGAGACTATAATGGAATGAGAAGATCTGGGTCACAAGATGGTAGACTATCCTTAGAAAAATTGTGTTAACTGAAATGTGAAGCATGCACAGTGGCGGTTTAACAGGGAAATGGAGGGGGAAAATATGGATGGTTTGGGAATAATGTTTTAGGTGTGCTAATAGTGTGGGTATGTTGCAAGGAGTGTGACAAAAACATTTACTAGATATTTTCTCTTGGAATACAAGACTGATTTGTAAAGAAGAGGAATAGACTGTGTTGAAGATTATGGTGGTATATGTAGAGATTATTAAGGAAGCAAAATGTAGGGAAGTTGTATATGGAGGAGGATTATTTTAAGCTTGAATGTAAATATTTTTGTGCTTAAGGATGAATCGGTGGAAATCTTTCAATGAATTTTTGATCAGTGGCTGATCTTAAGCAAAAGGTGAACCTGCAGGATATAGTTAGAATGAAGGCGTATTTCTTTTAAATGTGGATCCAAATCTGATTATAAATCATTTTCTGAATTAATTGGCAGCTTGGTTACCTCCAGTAATTGGTAGGTTTCAGATGTGGGGTGAGGGTACATGAAAGCTTTGATTCCCCAGGATATTCCATGACCTGTTTGACAGCAGAGGGAGTGGCAATTAGTGGAATTTGCTTTTCTATTAGATCAAGAGGAGGCTTTTGATAATGAACAGGAAAGGATGTAGAAAAGAATTAGGAATGCATAAAAAGTTTGCAGGCAGGTTATGGGGTTTTTGTATAGTGGGATAAGGAGGAGAAAAATGTCCATTTTTAATGTAAAGTTGGGAAGTATCTTCTGTGTAAAGAGGGTTGTTCATAAGGGACATAATTTATTAGGACACGAACTGAGAATTTGTATGTTAGATATATTTACATATTGGAAAAAGAAGTACCGAAGGTGTTTGTGAGTCTGGATTAAGTCATGAAAATGTATGAAGATTGATAGTGTTTGGTAAAGGGGAAAAATGTTACACTTCCTTTCTTTATCAGAGTGTCTCCTGTTTTTGTTTGTGTGATCTAGGATGGATGAATGGAATATTAAAAGTGATAGAGTTTAAGCATGATTATAAGACAAGTTTGGGATTGCTATTTGTTTTTTTTTTTTGAGTTCTGAGTGATTTTATGAATAGGTTAGGGAAGCAAGGTCAAAGCTCACTGTATAGTATGGTTCGGCATTTGTTTTTTCTTCACCAAAACCTGCCTTAGTTCCTATTTTTTTGTATGCGAGAAGAATTATTTAAGCTTTTGTAGATTTTTTTTTTCATAGTATTATGAGACTTGAAACTAAATTCATTGAAGTGGGTACGGTCTGTAATTCATTGGATAAAGATGGGTTATTTGTGGTAAGCGAAGTGGTGTTTTTTTATTTCTCTGTTTTTAGTAAATCAGCTGGTAAGTAGAAGTGACAAAAAAAGAGCAAGTCAAATTAGATTGAGAATACTATGAGATGAGTAGAACTTTAGAGGTGTTAAAAAATCTGAGCTGGTAATAGTAGAGGATGGTTGATGGAACTTTGCTGAAGTTAAGGTTTGGAAAGTGAGAGTGCAGGAAATGAGTATGGGAAGAAAAAAGTTTTACAATACAATGGATCAGAGTCTTTTATCTTTTTGCTATGGGAAAAAATCTGCAGAAATACTTAGGAACAAGAAAAGATGATAAATGAGGTTTCTCTTCAGTTAGTATGTGGGATATAAATTGCATGCTTAATAAGTGGTTTGTTAAAAGTGAAGTAAAAGGTGATGTAGTGTGCTTGAATGTTTATAGCAGGACCAGCTATTTTTTTAAGTTCTCTGGATCATTGCTGATATGCAAAACAAACTAGTTTTTGTGCCTTATTTCTCACAATGTTAGCATGCACATGCTTAATGATAGAAACTGAGCTGGTGATAAAAAATATATGTAAAGTCCTTTCTGTGTTCTTGTTCAACTTTGGGGCTAGAGTCAGCTACCTACTATTTTTCTTCTATAATATGTCCTTAATCTTTTTAGTTTTATCAGCACTTTCACAATATGACTACTACGCATGCAATATCTCCTGTCTCACTGTTTTGTTTTGAACAACTTTCATGTGTGGGAAGCTCAGAGAAATGGAAAGAAAATCAATAACTTCACTTATGAGTTCACAGCAATCATCTCCATGAAGGCTCAACTCACAAAGTACAGCCCACTAGAAACTTAACTAGATGAACATTTTTTTTTTAATTATTCTTTGGGCCCCCCCCCCACCACCATCCATACCTATGAAATTCTAAATATCAACAGCATGGATGCAGAAATACCAAAAACTACTAAAAACAAAAAAATCACTGTTGTTGCACACTTAAAAACCACACCAGTAGTCATTTTCTATGGAAAATTTCAATCAATGAGTTTTAACATTGTCAAGTTGAACTTTACCAAAAGGAGCCTCATCCAAGTGGCATTTGATGAGGTGTAGGGAAGCTGAAAACTGTGTACAAAAAATGCACTAGACATCGGGTGGAAAAACATTTTTGTTCTGAATGCCACAAACAACTAAAAAAATTAATTAGAAAATAGCTAGTGGCTATGAACTTCCATAGTTTCAACAATGTTACAAATGAGTTTTCTATATGCAGGCACATCATAATGGAAGATAGTTATCTGCTGTTAACAACATATAAGACAAGGTAACTTGTTTCCAAAACAGAGAACCTTCTTCAAAGGTGCGTGCTCAGAACTACTTTACTACTTTCTGTGAATTAACCATTTAATTTCCCATTTATCGTGAAACGCATCTGCTTCTTGCATTTTATAGCTTGTAGTATCAAGCATTTATCAAGCAATCATGAACAGATGCCAATAAAAAATGTGGATCTGAAAATGTCATGCCTCCTAATGTTGGGCATCAGTCGAGGCACTATGTGAATACTGAGACTGCTAAACGGTAGAATGTTGTGCAGGGAACAAGCCCTGCAAACTCCATGTGTGTGTTGGGGAGGTCATTCGCATACTTTTATTCTCTCTGATGTCACTGCAAGGCAGCAAAGGTGTAATCAGTACAACAAATAAAATATTACTTTTATTTCTTCAGTATATTACAGTCAGTAGATAACTGTACGGAAAAACGTGACCCTACAAGCATCATTACAACATATAATCAACAAACACAAATAAGAAAATACAAAATCAAGCATATTTGCCATAACTAACAGAAAATGAGCATGTCAACACTGAGGACCTGAAAGAAAGTGTACCTTTAATGTACGAATAGAGAACCATAGGATGCCTGTAATATTTTTAGCTTCCCTCTTTAGGTTGTATTTGCACTATTTTGGTACCTACTCAACTGAAATAATGATAATGCTCCTTCATACTTTTCTCCACTGCATTTATAAAAGTGTTTACCAGAAGTGATGCTTCTGATCATTGTTATGATTTATTTCACTTGGTATGGCTTTGAGGGTATACTGAAGTTACAACACATCCTGAAGTTGACAATCTTAACTTTGCATAAATACATTGTGAACAAGTGAGAGAATTAATACTGATAATAGTTATATAAAAAAGGTTTATTTTATATTTAGAGATTGTTACATACACTTGTGAAGCTTAAGCAGGTGTGTGTGTCTGAAGTATGTAGTTGTAGTACATTAACTAGATACAAAGTGTACTTAGAATTCAAGTTTTATTTCTTAGACCTGCACAAACCTTTCAGATACTTCACCAATAATGTATTCAGTTTAGTACACACTGTAACTTAATTCAAGTGAATATATTTAATAAAGTCGATATTGTTTGTAAGAACTGCAGGTGTGGATTGCAGTATCACTGGATTATTAAATTATTTAAAATGTAATTTTATTTAAATTTAATTGAATAAGATATGGAAAGTTGCCATTTCATAATGTATGCAGTATTGTGATGCCTAGCATACAGTTGTATAATTAAGCAATAACCAATGATGTGGTGTGGTATATTGAAGATTTACCCACAGTTGGTGTGGTTTAATCATGAGGGTGAAGCCCGAGTGATTAAACAAAGGCAGCCGTGGGTAAATCTTCAATACACCACAACCACGGAGTCGGTTATTGCTATTATACAATGACATTATTTAAGAAAAAAAAGACTTACTTTTCTTAAATAATATCTTTGTATAATGGTGGATTGCTGTTCTTCTGCCGGTTGTGGTATACTGATTCTGCTTTTTGATGTACTGCACATGCGTATGGGACTTGCATTCCCACGCATGCCCATTACATCAAGGCTTTGAAATGGAAGCAACAGAGAATAGAAAGTCTCCGTTGCTCCATTTATTTATTGTAAAAACAAATTTGGGGGCAGTTTATACCAACGGAAAAAAGTCCGGGTGACCGGTCCTTTTCCCATTGGTATATTGTGGGATTTACAGTGGGCATGCTGGTTGGGGTAGCCAATCAGCATGCACGTTTTAGAATATTATTAGGGAGGAATTATATAATTTTAATTTAAAGAAAAGAATATAAAATTCTACTATTTCATGACTTAACTTAAGCTATAGAGTCACTTAAAATAAGGCCATGCAGTTAACTCAGGATTTCAGCAGGCCATGCCACAGTTGTAATTATAGCTGACTTATTTCCTTTAATCTGTGCTCCAAGAGAGGATTTATCCACTGCATATTAATATGATAAATGCTCTGTATGCAGAATTTTTATCAAATGCTGCACAAATTCAGTAGGTTCATAGGTTTATGCTAGGCGGTCAGTGCAGCAGACCATTAAAAACCTAGATGCTGAGAACCTGTTATTTACACACTTTGTAAGGATTAAAAGGGACAGACAAGAGTAAATGTCATAGATTTTCTTCAGCTATTCGTTGTTTGCTTTGAAGAGAGTTAAGAAAATGATTTGTTTGATATTGGGTGGCAGTTATTTTCTTAAGAGGTGGATCCTTGGGGAGAGATCTGCCCCACCAGGAGGTTCTGTTAATATTTCTGTACAGATTGGAGCCCTTGATGGAGTGTTGGTAGTGTTTCCAGTTTTATGGACATATTGGATGTTGTCCAGTATGGGCATAGCCCTAAAGGTCAAGAAGAAGTCACCATGCAAGAGGCTATAAAAGACTGATAATAGTGATAATCTTTGCAATAACTCAGAATAATTTAAGAAAAAGTTTACAGTATATCCTTCATAGGAGCCACTAGGGTCTTCTCTATGTCTTAACATGTACATGCCAAAGGGGGCATAATATTCTATTAAGGGCCTAATCAGGCTTGGAATGGCACAATAAATTTTGCCCCCCCCCCCCCCCCGGGCCATGCCTGATGGCTCCCCTACCTTTTACTAGTTCCAATGGAATGGGAGCTGGGTATTCTTAGGCTTGGTTTGATTGACCAGAAAATTGGCCATTATCTCCCCCTCAGGAAGCATCCCATCCACCCTCAGCAGCTCCTTGATGTCTGCAAGTGCTGCTTACAGAGTGAAATTGTGCTGCTGCAGAGCAGTATCCCCTCAGATACATAGTGCAAAAGCAATGCTAGTGTGAGCTTGGCAGTCTTGGCTCTATACTTAGGGGCACTAGATGGTCATCCAAGTGCCACCCATCTGCTGAGTCAGCGCCTCTTGCCCCCCCCCCCCATGATGGGTAAGATGGCAATGGCTGCTTTCACAACCTCCCCAGTCAGTTCTCCTACAGGCAACTGAGCCACTAATCAAAGTGTGGTGTATACAAGGCTATCTCCCTCTACGGCAATGAACTAACTAGGAATTATAGCTTCTTGAGATCTAGAGCATATACTCTTATTGATTAGTTTCATTAGGTAAAAGGTTTTTTCCTGATGATTCATTCTCACATTCTGATCAAGTGAGAGTTTATCTGCAAACAAGTCCAGACAGATCTCTGACAAAATGTTGATTTTTATATGAAGCAGCAATACCTTTTGTTTCCCAAGGAGCAGTATGCTTTTTGATGGTTTTATACAATGGGTTCAGACACCATGAATTAGTGTGGCTAAGATACACTTGCAAGGTTTCAGTTAGGGAGTTCAGTTTCAGTTAGGCAGGTAATGTCAGCAGCAAGCTCATAAAATCTATGCTGTTTATACCAAATCCTACAACATTGTTATGATCCAGTTTATGGTTGTTTCAGGCTTTAAAATCTCTCTGTCTAGGAGTACTACCATACTTTCTAAGTGATCATCACCTCACTTTGGCCACTCATGCCCATTCATCCACTAATAAAACAATCTTATACAGTTATACAGGAAGCCTCATTAACTTTTAATGATTTGTTCATTAATATAGTATTATGATTCAGCTGGAATATATGAACAATACCACTGGATGAAGCTGTTAAACACTTTAGTATTGCTAAAATTGTTTGGTTAATTCACAAGCTTCAATCAGGGGGAGAAAAAAAAAGAAAAGTCTACCTTCACCCTTGACTAATGCAACCCAACTTAACACTCAGGAAGCAAAGACCCAAAACTTGGCATCTCTGGAAAATTAACCAAACCTCTGCCTCTCTGCAATCCTATTAAATCCTAAGAAATATCACTAAAGCCTAAGTTATCTAGAGAAGAAAAAGACCTGTCTCTAATAACCAGAACCTACACGACAAATCCCTCACAAAAATTCTGGTCTGGTACATCTTAGCTTCTCAAACCAAACCTACCATCCCAACCTAATCCATACCTCAATAAATTGAAATATGCCACTGTTACTACCTTAAACTATCATTTCTTTGTCTACTACCTCCCTCTCAACTCTATGCATGGTTCTCCTTTTATCCCAGCAAAGTCAACAAAAAGTAATTGTTTGTGTTCTACCCACCTCACCTTCTAAAATTCAATCTTATTTCATTAAGTTGCATTCTCCAATGCTTGTCCCAGACAACCTACCCTCAGAATAGTGCCTAAGATATAACCTAGCCAATATCCATCCTGATTAAATGATCCATGAGTCACATGTCCCAATATGTGGAAAAAACATGCATCATTCCATTACATAAAGTGATCCGTTTCAGATCCATAGATATTTTATCCACACTAAGGTCCTAGGAGAAAGTTTTCACTTCCAGCTACTAAATTATCTCAGCAAATAACCTCCTCTCCCCAATACAGCACACTTTGTTCATCAGACAGTACACATACTGCCCTTTTATCTTTAAATTGCCAAGGACTCCAAAGATAACCACAAAGCGTTCTTTAGCTATGTCATGAACCTAAGTGGAAACTCTCAGATCTGCTCTGAGTTAGTGCAGAATGGCACAAAATACACTGAACCGACTGATATTGCCAACATTCTGGCAGATAGGTTTAGTACAAACTTCATCCCCCTCTCACCCCCTAACCATACCAGATGAATGTAGAGCCCTGGTAATCACTAACACACAGGTTAAAACAGCCCTATCCAAAGCCAAAAACACAGCTTCATTGGGACCAGATGTGTCTTATATGAGCTCTAAAATGAACTAACCCCTCATCTAAACACACTGTTCAAACTCAGCCTCTCTACAGGCTATGTGCCCATAGAGTGGTGCACAGCAACAGTTATCCCACTCCACAAAGGTGGAGCCACAACGGAACCCGGGACTATCACTTATAAGCCTGACTAGCCTGGTCTGCAAGGCTATGAAGCGCATCATCATGGAACTCATTAACAGAGACATTGGGAACCTCCAAACATAGGACCCTGCCCAGTTTGGCTTTGTTAAGGGCAGATCATGCCTCCTAAACCTGATGAACTTCTTTGAGACAGTTACCAAGGCTTTAGATGAGTGAAAGGAGGTCCACACAGTCTACCTAGACCTCGCAAAGGCTTTCAACACCACTCCGCATTCTGGTATTATAGACAAGCTCACCAGCCTGAACATAAACCCCTACATCATGAGATGGGTTGCCAATTGACTCACGGATAGAACCCACACAGTGAGAGTTGCAGGCTCTAGGTCCAACTCTAAACTGGTTATAAGTGGCGTCCCCTAGGGCTCAGTCCTGGGACCCCTCCTGTTCGGTACATACTTCTCAGAGGTACAGGCAAGCACAGGAGGACTATGGCTGACCACGTTCGCAGATGACTGCAAACTGGGGTCATAATTGACTCTCTGGCTGATACAGACATCCTTCAGAAGGGTCTCACTGAGACAGATACCCAGTGTCAAAATCATGGCCTCAAGCTAAATGCCAAAAAGTGCATAGTCATCCCCTTTGGAAAAAACAAAGTACCCATGAGCTACCACATACATGGTAGTCCCCTAAATACAGAAAATGTAATAAGGGATCTGGGGACCCAAGTAGATAGTAATCTCTCCTTTGATAATCATATTGCCAAGGTGGTTAGAAAATCCTTCTATGTGGCCTACCTAATCACAAAAGGGTTCACATCTAGAACAAAAGAGGTTATTGTGCCCCTCTACTCATCACTCATCAGACCCATCATAGAGTACAACTCTCCATTTGGGATGCACCTTACAAGACACCTGCAACAGCTGGGAAGGCCACAGAAGTACCTCACCAAGAGGATCACTGGCCTCAAACAGATGACCTATGCTCCCCGACTGAAGAAACTCCAGCTGTACTCGGTTGCATACCTCTTACTCAGATGTGATCTATGCCTGACATACAAGGCCATGTCCAACCTAGAATTGATGGACATGCTCCACCTAAAAAAAAAAACCCCGAGAGCCACACACTCTAGGGATCTAAGCCTCACCACAATGATAAATCGGATGTGCTGGAGGGATAGATTCCTGTCCCCGAGACTCCCTATGCTTTGGAACAGGATTCCAGCCTACATTAGGCAGAGCCCCTCACTAACACTCTTTAAGAGAAACCTTGACGAGTGGATGGGAAACAGAAAATTTACCCCAGGGATCACTGCAGTGGCTCTGCTGGGCAGAGGCACAGGGAACTAATAGCTCTGCTAGACAGAGGCACAGGGAACTAATTTAAGGGGCTAGCAAAAGCCAACGCATTCTGGCTAGGCTTATAGATGCCCTCAGGCAGATAGCCTTGTACTTGCCTATGAACCTATGAACTCAATCCACTGCTATCAAAAGCATTTGACGTGATCTCTCATCACAAACCATTATACAGACTCTCTATCCTAAGTCTCTCTCTCTCTCTCTCTCTCTCTCTCTCCAATGGTTTTCCTCCTACTTCTCTTGGCAAGAGACCACATACTACTCTCTCCTTCATCCATCAAAGTGCCACAAAGCTCCATCCATGGATCCTTCTTAAATATCTGCCTCTATGTTCCAATAATACTGTCAAGGTTCATGGAGATGACTCTGATTATCTGTAATGCCACATTAAATTCTCTGTGCCATGTTTCTATAGTTATAAAAGCATGTTGAGTGATAGTTTGAAGTTTGGGAATTAATCAGTTGCTCAGTGCCAAAAACAAATATGCTCTTTAGTATTATAAAAGGATTTGGGGATAGATTCGTTCTAGCCACAATAAAATGTCACATGAATTGATGTCTTCTCAAATCAAACTAGTAGGGCTAATGAGCAACTGAAATTTGATGTATATACTTGGCGGGAAATAACCAAAAAAATGTTTTGCAATGCTCTACAAGGCTAAATATATTTTCTGGTATTGTCAGTAAAATAATACAGCCTCCTTCTTCCTACTTCCAACTCTTCCACTCTGCATTCATTACTACCAAATGTAAAATAAAATTGCCTAATTTGCCACTAACAGCTCTGCCAGAACTCCCCATCATGTCTCAATTAAACAACTTCCCTAATTTCCTCAGACTAATCCACTTGAAACAAGCTCACAAAATTCTTCTACTCCAGTTCTCAGCAGCCACATCTCTGTTAACTTAGGTACTCTCTAACTAGGCTTCTTATACCCATAGAAAAACCCTTAGTCACCATATCTTCGGTAATCAACTCTTGCAGCAAAACTCTCTACTCTTGTAGTATGGCCAAACTCTGGAATTATCTCCTGTTGGATATCCATTAATCCACAACCCCCTGATTACTTTTAAAACTCAGTTACAATTCTATTTGCTAATTGGTCCTGCCACTGCTCATCTCACTTATGTGTTGGCTATTCACAACTCTGTTACCTGTCACTGCCCATTCTAACTCCTCCTTCATCCACCAGCCAATGCTGGTATCTAATCACAGTAATAACCCCTCAAAATCTATATATCCTTCTCTCTCTTTCACAGTCTCATTTAAACATCTTCTATGTATATGCACTACCTAAAAACTAATACTCTTAGGATCTTTTCTCTATGTATAAGACTTTATATTGCATTTAACTCTATCTTTTCCTGGTTAATCTTCACTGGATTTTTTCTTCTCTTCATTCCTCCTCATTCAGAAAGACTTGGTAGATAATTTGAACTTCAGTACCAGTATTTTTCTCTAATCTCAATAGTGTTTAATTTTGTAACACAAATAGTGTTTAACTTTATCTCTCTTGTTGCAATGTAAGTATTGCAGATCTTTGTAAGTCAACTTTGATACATAGTTTCAGTGATAGATGATACATTTTCACTGGAGGCCTGGGATGAAACCATTTATGACCCAATCTGACTTTTGCAATAAACAAATGGAAATAAATGATGGTTACCATAATTGAAAAACTTAGTTGCAAGAAACTCTTGAAATCAGCCTGAACATCTGGGAAGAATAATCCCAAATAGGCATGGTGTCTGCACAGAACCCTAAAGAATACCACTTGTAGTAGGCCTCTTTGAGGATTGCTTTCCACCATCACTCACAGTTAGGTTCCATTTGTGAGCCATTTTCTGAGCCACTGCCTTACATGGGGGCTGGCATTCAGTTTGAGCTTGCTTATGATCCTAGAATATGGGGTGGTGTCAAAGTCTTTTGCTACTTAAAGGTAAGCAGTGTGCACTGACTTCCCATTCTTTTTTGGGGGGAAATAAAGTATAAGAGCAGAACATAGAGTGCAACACTATTGGCTAGAATGAGCTCAGACCTTGGAAAAGAAGGGAGAGGGGTTTGAAAGGATAGAGATGCTGGACATAGGGAGAAATAGCAAAATGTTCCACCTTTTAATCTTGGTGCAAAAGCCTTTCCTGGTACTAGTAAAACAAGTTTTAAGATTTTCTTAAAACTGTTAAATGTTTTTTATTTGCTTTTTGTGTTCTTTTTTAGTGTTAGTTTTAATTTTGTGAGAGATGTAACCAAAAGAAACTCATGATAAAAAAACAAATTGTTGAAACACAAATACGGCACCATGGACATGTATGTTCAGTAGGATTTATTAAACAACTGTGTTTTTCCCTAAAAATGTTTAAGGCTTCATCTGAGTAAAGTAAAATGGCTCAAAGCAATTCAAATATGCAGACATCCAAAAGAAACGCATGGAACATTCTAATAAATATATTTCAAATAAAAATTAAACCTGTATTATGTCAGATGTACATAAACACAAAATGTATTTACATACATACACACACATACATGTATATATGTGCACATATATATATATATATATATATATACACACACACACACACACACACACACACACACACACACACACACACACACACACACATAATTTTTAAATTTATGACCATATAAGATTTTTTTTATTTACAAACAGTAGGGAAAATTGACTATTTTCAATTTCATGATTGATTATTTTATTTCCATTTTTTGGAATATTTTTCATTAGAATATTTTTCAGTAAAATTTTATTTGAACAACTGATGTTTGTTTAATTAATCAGTTGTTGATGTGATTGTTTTACAAGGATGTCTGGGTATTTATAGTGCTTGGAGCTATATTACTCTATATCACTCTGATGAAGCCTTAAATGTTGTTAAAAACTTTTTGTTTGGGATGTGTTGTGATTGCTGAAAAGGGGTAAAATGAATTCTATTTTGTTTTGCTTGTTTTATTTTACTTTGTTGGTGTGTTTTTCACATATCTGTTAAGGTCTTTGACTCCCATGCACAAAGTACAAGGTTTGATCCTGACCTCCAGCCAGTGCCTATTAGGAGTTTACATATTCTCCCTGTGTTTTTGTGGGGTTCCTCCCACCTTTGAAAAACATGCTCAGTTTCTCCATCTCAAACTTTCCAAAGAATGGAGCTGTGGGTAGCAGCACAAACTCTACATAGTGCCCTGTTGGGGGAACAATTATATAGACCAACCTCTTTTGACATCTGTTATGGTGCACAGTATCCTTAAAATAGAACACTGATCACAGACTGCAAGCCATGGCTGGGCTAGCCAGCTTGACAATTTAAAATATGGCTCTAGGTGATTTATTTGTGTTGATTAATTTTACAAAAGGGATGTGGGTATTTGCTGGTGATAAGTGGGTTGAGGACCCGGCCTACTCAGACCTACATGAGAGACCCATGCTAACAATGGAAGGACATTTATGTGTCCCTGTTGGTCTTTGTGTGTCTGCCATAAAGCCCAGCAGCATTGGTTCAATAAGCTGGCTATCCAGATGCCTAGCTTGGGTTATCTGGGATGGCTCTGTTGAATGGAAGCTGGATGTAAAACCAATCAACCAACCAAATATGAAATAAGTATTGCTACACTCAGAATAGGTTCTCTGACAGGATGGACCTTGGAAGTGATGGAATGATGAGGAGGAGACTGGGTATCCTATGTATTCAGGAGACAAGATGGAAGAGCAGTATGGCAAATCCATTTGGCGTGGGATCAAAGGTCCACTACTCAGGAGGAGGACAGGCTGTGATCAGGGAGAGGCTTCAGAAGGCAGTGAGGAATGTCATCAGAATTAGTGACATACTCGTGGCAATTAGACTCCAGCATAATGATAGAGCAGTTATTCATAATCCTTAGCCTATGCCCGCCATCAGGGTTATGATAGTATGGAAATGAGTGCATTCAGACAGATGCAGGTCCTACTAGATAAAGCAAGACAACATGAATTGGTGTTGATAATGGGTGATTTGAATGCACATATTGGGGTTGACAGAAAAAGATATGAAGGTTGTCTGGGACCACATGGGTGGGGCAGCAAGAATAAAGGAGAGGACAGTTTAGACTTTTGTCTGGCAAATGGCTTGCTGATAGCCTCTCTTGCTGATCCATGTCTTGGTCATCACAAGATCACATACAACAGTGGCTAACATGTAACTTTGGTAAACTACCTACTAGTAAGGAAAGGGCACTGGGTTAGAATCTGTGATTGCAAAGTCATCTCCAGTGAAGCAGTCAGCCTACAGCATAAACCACTGGTTGCCATGATCATTTGCAGGCACAGGTCAGAGAAGGCTCTAAGGTCAAAAGACACAAGTCTGAAGAGAACAGTTTAAAGAATTGCTCAGGACTCTAGCATCTCAAGAAGAGGAGGAAATGGGTGGAGTTGAAAAAGAATGGCAGTGCCTCAAAACAGCATGTGTGAGGACTATAGAACAGACATTTGGCTGATCCAGGTATGGAAATAAGGTACATAAGGAAAGCTGGTGGTGGAATGTCAAAGTACAGGAAGTTATGAAAAAAGAGAGTGCAGGAAAACATGGGAAATAGAAAAGATGGACCAGGATAGGAAGGAATACTGGCTGGCTAATAGAGTCTATGAAAGGAGTTGCATTAGCAAAGAACAAGGCATCAAAGGAACTCTACCAGCTTCTGGAAAGTAAGTCAGTAGATGGCAGAAAGAAACTATCAAGTTGCAAGACAAAGATAAAGAAGCCAGTCAGACACCCTTTAAATGGGGTGCCAGCAACAACCTGCTCACCAGTCGACAGGAAATCAAAGGCAGATGAAAGGAATACTGCAAGCAGCTTCTGAATGAAGAAACCCCCTACAGAACTGTACTGCCCCAGAAGCAGCCTACAATGAGGGAAGAGGAGCCCACCATAGTAGTAGCAGTAAGAACGGTACTAAGTAAATAGAAGTTGGAGAAAGTGGAAGGTACAGATGAGGTCACAGCAGATATGATAAAAAAATGGTAGGTGACATAGGGGAGAAATGGCTCCTGGGGGGGTACTCATAGCAGTGTGGACAGAAAAGTGCATCCCAGATGACTGGGTAATAAGCATACTTATACCAGGGGTCAAGAACAAAGGGGACATTAACAACTGTGGGCAGTACACAGTTATCGAACTCCTGTCACACTGCATGAAAGTACTGAGCTGGGGGATAAACAAGTGGATTAGTAGAAAGTAAGATGGGAGATGAGCAGTTTGGATTCAGATCAGAATGCTGCACAACTGACCTGATGTTTGTAGTGAGACAGGATAGTTAGGAAGAGACTAGAGATGAAGAGAGTTCAACTGGGCATTCCTAAACTTGGAGGAAGCATGTGACAATATCTCAAAATTGATTTGGGCCAGGCTGCAGTGGCTTGAAGTACCAGAACATTGGTAGAATTAGTACAAGCTATGTACAAGGACCCAGTGACCCCATTACAAAGTGTCTGGCCTCACAGAGAGGTTCCGAATGTGTGTGTGTGTGTGTGTGTGTGTGTGTGTGTGTGTGTGTGTGTGTGTGTGTGTGTGTGTGTATATATATATATATATATATATATATATATATATATATCTCAGGGCTCAGTTCTGAGCCCACTGCTGTTCATACTGGTGATGTACTACATGCAGATGATGTGGCATTACAGGCAGACTGAGCAAGAACTTCAGTAAAGTATTGGGGAATGGAATGCAAAACTGAAGGGATATGCAATGAAATGTAATACAGAAAACAGTTATAAAGGTAGCAAATAGAAATTAGATGAAGCTGAGGGTTTACTATCAAATATTCGAAGCAAACTCAGTTGACCCACATATGGTCGACCAAAAGAATTCGAAACTCACTCTGTCGAACACCGAGATTGCCGAATCACAAACCAAATTTGACCTATGGATGGGTTTTAACATGGGTCGAGATAGGGGTGAGGTTTGTAGTTCGGCAATATCGGCATTCGACATTGCCGAGTTCGACATTCCAATTCTCAACGGAAGTGGAGTCGACCAAGTTCGCTTCGAATTCTTGATAGTAAACCGAAGCTGAGAATGAGATATAGAAAGTAGTGAAACAGGTTAACCGCTTCAAGTATCTGGGAGGGGTGGGTGAGAAGAGAAGTTTGAACTGGCACAGAGTATCAGGGGTAGTATATGACAGAATAATGTCAAAGAAGCTGAAAAGCTGAAATGTAAGGCATACAAAACATTGGTGCAACCAGTACTACTGTATGGAACAGAAACCTGAGTAGTAAAGGCAGATCAGTTGATGAAGGTAGAGGTGATGGAGACTGTGACTCCCTACCACTGGACCAGTAATCAAGGAGCCTCAATCCTCACCACTGGCAACAGTGGGGGACGTACACTGCGAGTATGACAAGTACACACCACACAGGTAGTATTTCCAGATGCAACTCTCTGCATCAAGTGCAATTTCCCTTAAGAGCACACATAGACCACAGTCAGTTTGGGGCTGGTTCCTCCCTCTTTCTCCAGATCCCCAATAAGACTCCCCACTGTCACAGCTATAGAGTTGAGATCTCAGCTGAGTGGCCAAGCCAAGACCTCCAGCATCCTCTGTCCAACTTGTGCTTTGTGCTTCTCCCAAGTAGCTGACACACACTCTTTGAGGTTTGATTAATACACACACACACACACACACACACACACACACACACACACACACACACACACACACACACACACACACACACTCATGGGAAAGGCTGGCACAGGTTTACTGACTATGCCCTTTTTGCTCAGACTATAAGGTAGTTATCACTGCCACCACCCAGCTCCTTATCATTGTAATGTTGCTATTAATACAAATAATAGTTTGACCAAGAGCAAAGCTGTTAGGAGTGGCTAACAGTGTCAACTTTACAGAGATCAGCCACAATTAAATGTTTAAATATATTTAATAATAAATAATAAAAGAGCAAGAAAACACTCAGTATATAATTACATTGACTTCAGAGTTCAAAATCACAGGAAATATTTAAAACAGCAAGTGTTGCTATATTCCTGCCTATATCTAAGAGAATTACACTGTTCCCTAGACTGACTTAGAGTAAGGCAGAGGTGTGGTGAATGGATTTTGTTAGGTCCAAGACAGAATACAGTCTCCCCACCCCTTCTCTGTCTCTTTGTCTGAGATAACTTAAATTAATATCTCAAATATTACTACTGGGATAGCTTGCAGAATTACATCATTTCTTGCCATATGACTCTCTCCCAGGCTCAAAACAACCACTGGTGGCAACTGGTAGCATTTAGAATCCCCCTGTGTTAATACATAGATCTCAAATCTTAGGCAAATGGTGGAAGGTATAAAACAATAAAACACTTCCAAGACAATACAGAAAACTCCCTAGTACAGACATTGTGTCTCCTTGCTGCCTCAAAACTGAAAGATAACATATTTTTATGTCCTGGCCGTAAAATAATTTAATTTATTTTTCTGATGCTAACCTCCTGTATTCTAGTTTCCACTGTTAAAACATACATTTAAACAGTTACAACAGTGCATGTACATTTCTGTTCTATTCCAGTAGGGTATGCTGTGGTTACATTTTAAGCACAAGCACTTTATAAAATATCTTTTCATCACGTCTGTAAGAACCTAGTTTGATATATAGATGATGTACAGTTCTACAACATTTGTAACACAAGCATCTTATATGAATCATGTTAATATTCACAAATGGCATATAATTATTTACAAAATTCCAGATAGCTGGGCTGACAGTATCTCCCTTTGTTACAGAGACAAAGTGCCTGAGACAAAGGTATGAGGACATCTGAGCAGAAGACAAAGTAGCTGAAGTATGGAAAATGCAGAAGGCCATCTGGTGAAGAAAAATTTGGATAGACAGGAACAAAGCAAGAAGAAAGGATGGATGGATTGTGACAGAGAAGTATTGATGGTCAGGCATGAGTGTTTTTTTTCCAAACATGTTTATTAAATTTCTACATATGACAAAGGCAATCTTACATTTATATAAATGAAAAATACACAAAATAATACCACTTTAGTTGCAAACTGTTTACATCACAGACACCACTGAAACAACTGTAGTTGTAAACATAAATCACTTATAAACATTCTAGTCATTGTCAGTTAAGCATTATATAGCTCATTCTAATCCTGCCTCTTAAACCTCATTCCTGCTCAGCATATACTGTTCCCACAATTCACATTTTTAATGTAGTTTGTTCCTTCCTTTTTCTAAAGATCCATATTCCAGTTGTTTTATCTCTGTTACTATATTTATTACTTTTAGTAAAGTTGGTCTATACTTTGATTTCCATTTCTAGTAATTGTTTTTTTGGCAGCCACCATAGTTAGACTCAGCAAGGCTTTACCACATCTAGGCAATTCTGATTCTGTAGCATAAGTGAAAAAAATCATCTCCCCAGTCACTCCAATCTGCCCACCCAGCTTCTCTGACAGAGTGGCCCGCAGAGAATCCCAAAAGTCTGCCAGCTCATTACAACTCCAAAAAACTTGTTCCCAGCTACCTCTTCTTGCCCATCAGACCACCAGCATTTGCTGTCCACCTGAGGAAAAATTCTTTGGAGTCTACTTGGGGTATAAAAATACCTATGTAAACATTTCCAGGCAAAGATCCTAAATCTACTAGACTTTGTTGCATATTTTGGAGATATACTTATATTCCCCCATTGTCTCTTTGTGAATTACTTATCCAGTCTCTTCCCAATCCTTTCTAAGCACCTCTGATTGATTCTTGAAATTATTATGCAATATTTTATATGCTTTACTAATTATTCCTTTTTTAACAGCAGCCTCTGTTCTAGATTCTATTAAAAACTCTACCAGTGCTGGCCTTTCATTTAGGAGCCCCCTATTGCTTTCCCTTTGCCTATACTCTATCAATCCTTGATAGGGAAGGTAATCTCTAACCTGCAGTCCAAATACACTTTTGACCTCTTCCCATTCTATTACCTTTCCCTTTCTAGTTATATGCTCCCAATACCTTGGTTCCTTTGCCAATTTTCTCCAATAAATTCCAGCCCCCTCTTGCCTATTTTTTTGTATCCCTAACCACAGTCAACCCTATTGTCAAAATCTCTTTTCTCCATTCTCATGCTGGTTGGTTCTTAGAATACTGCCTGCTATTTTATGAATATAATACTCAGTATGCTTTTGTGGTTCTCCTTAAAGGTCTGCATCCAAAATCCCAATCTCTTCTTTTTTCTTGAGCTTTCCTCCCTGTGTCATCATAATCCCTTTCCAACTTGAATTATAGTTTCTGCCTGTGCTATGTCTAAGAGCCTTAAGGATGTTGCTCTAAAATACCCCCTCAAATTATGTAATCCTAGTCCACCTTGTTCTATTGGTAGAATCAGCTTATGCCACTTGACTTTTGCTGTCTTTCCTTCCAAGTTAAAATCATTCAACTCTTCTTTAATTGCTATCCACAATTTCTCTTCAGGTTGATAAACATATGCCTGAACTGTGTATAAGACTAAAGGGACTAAAAACATTTTAATGGCTTGTATCTTAGTATCCATATTAAAAAACTTCCAGTTTCTCAATGTTTGTATTATCTTCTGTTTAGTCTTTTCCCACATATCCTTAGCTGCCACCACAGAGTCATTTCTAATACTCCTAAATACTTCATTTTATCATGTCCCCATAAATATAGATATTGTTGGACCAATTCGTGTGTTGGTACATAAGGCATGAATGTTGAGGAAGGCGGGAAAATGACATTGAATAGAGAGAGAGATGGCAGTAGTTGACATGACACCCTGACCCCATGTAGAAAATGGGGAAAAAGGTGTGATTTTTTTTTTATTAAAAGAAACCTCTTAATTAAATTCAAGCCACATGAACACGTAGCAGCAAAGCACTTATACCAACACGAAAATGCAAGTCAACTGTTTGGCACAATAAAGGTTGTCCTCCAATACCATAGTACTATAGAAAAAGAATACATAAGTATTGACATTATACATATTATACTACATGATTTTTAATATTTATTAAAGTTTATTAATATGTATTAATATTTAATATTTTGGATAACTTTGTCATATTTGTTTACTGTAAACTCGACAATTTTGCATTACTTATTTATTACTAATTAATTTTTATTAATTAGTATTTATTATTATTGTTTCAATAATATGTGTTTTTATATATTTCTTTACACTGTTTAAGGGTATTACATATTCATCACATCTAGTTTTAGCCTTCATAATTATTACTATCTGGTATTTACTTATTTATTTATTCAGATATTTATTAGAGTTTTGTGTATATATACATAATACACATAATATGATTTTATTATGCCGACAGAGCTATATGAACTTCAACAATGGTATTTTAACAATGCTTTTTTAATGTGATATATATATATTTTTATATATATATAAATTGATTTGGATTGGATTAACAACATAATTGATTTGAATTTTATTAATTGAATCATTGAATTCTTTGGGAGCATATTTAAAGAATGTGATATGCTTGTAATTTTAGATTCTAATGAAGTCTCGCGATACGAGACGAAAGTGCGCTCAATCTGTGTGTTTTATGTGGAAATAAAGAGCTTTGGTTATACTTTGTAAGAGTTCGCCTTTCTATAGTACTGTGGTATTGGAGGACAACCTTTATTGTGCCAAACAGTGGACTTGCATCTTAATTAAATTATCATGTATGATATAGGCAATCATACATTTTATATAAATGAAAACCATATTGATATAATTTTAGTTGTAAACGTTATACATCACAAACCATGTTGACATAATTGTAGTTGAAAACCATTTATAGTCTAGCCAGTCATTGTCAAACATTACATAGTTCAATCAGATATTGCCTTCTTTTAAACCTTATTCCTCCTCTGCATGTATTGTTCCCACAATTCCCACTTTTTCCTATATAATTTGCTCATACCCTTTTTCTAAAGATCCCAGTTCCAGTTGTTTTATCTTAGTTACTATATTCACTACTTCTAGTAAAGTTCATTTGGACTTTGATTTCCATTTTCTAGTAATTGCTTTATTGGTAGCCACCATAATTATACTCAGTAAGGCCTTAATATGTCTAGGCAGTTAAGATTCTGTGTCATAGATAAAAAAATCCATTTCCTTAGTTCCACCAATTTGCTCATCCAGTATTTCTAACGGAGCAGTCTGCAGGCAGTCTTACAAGTCTGCCAACTCATTACACCCCCAGAAAATATGTTCCCAGTTATGTCTTTCTTTCCCATCATACCTCCAACGTTTAATGTCCACCTGAGGCAAAATTCTTTGTAGTCTACTTGGGGTATAAAAATACCTATGTAAACACTTCCAAGCAAAGATCCTAAATCTCCTGTGCTTTGCTTCATATTTATGAGGCATACATATACCCCCATTGTTTCTTTGTGAACTGTTTATCCAATACCTCTTCCCAATCCTTTCTAACCTCCTCTAATTGTTATAGTTACAGCAATATGTTGTATGCTGTCCTAATTATTCCATTAGTTTCTGTTGTAGATTATACTAAAAATTCTATTAGTGCTAGTCTTTCATTTAGGATCCCCCTGTTTCTTTTCTCTATGGCTATACTGTGATCTCAAGTCTTGATAAGTAAGGCAATCTGTAGACTTCAGTCCAAATACATACTTGGTCTCTTCCCATTCTATTACATGCTCCCAATATCTTGGTTCTCTTACCAGTTTTCTGTAATAATTTCACCCCTCTTACCTATTGTCTATATGCAGAATTACCTTTCTCCATTGCCATGTTGGCTTAGTTCTTAGAATACTTCTTGCTACTTTATAAATAATCTGTATGGTTATTGTTAGTCTCCTTTAAAGACAAACCACACCCACAGACTCAAAAAGTATGTTTATTTCCTCATGGTTTGGTGTTTTCTGTATTTTATCACCTCTCTGGGACTATTTACAGATTTTTAAATATTTTTATGAGTAATTTCTGAGTTGGGCCACATGGGGTCTGCCATCTTAAAGTAATTCTGATTGTTTTGGCTGCCTCTAGGTATCCCATAATGCAGTGCGTGTCTGTAAAAAAATACATCACACAGGCCTCTTTCTTCCTAAAGGTCCTGGCTGTCACTGCACTGATTTTACATGATGCATGCACTGCTGTTTTTCAGTCATTTAGTTTTAAGTAACAATTATTGCCATTCAATGACTACTTAAAACATAAACAGTGCAAATGCCACATAACAGAGTTTCAAAGTGCTTTTTACTGCTGCTTCTTTTTAGAATGGCTAAACTGCAGTCTTTTGTGAAGCCTGAATTGTACTACTTTGGCTCATCTCCCATCCCCCTTAACACCTACCTTCCCTAGTTGTCAAAGTGATGAGTAATTTGAGCTGTTACCTACTGTGATTGACAGCTCATGGCAGTAGACTTGACTCATGTACTTTTTCAGTGTTCCTTTACTTTCTGTATGGGTAGGGGAAGGACCAGGGAGCTGTAACATCACAGCATGGGTGGGTTTTTAGGACAGTCATGATGATGTCAATTTGGGGAGGGAATTTGCCAGAAAAATACCTGTATTCAGTGGCCTTGATGATATCAGGGAATTGGAGACAAGAGCAAGCTTTTCCAGTGTGGAATAAAAGTGTTTTGAAAGTGAAACCACCACAGTATAGTAAGGTACTCTTCTAGTGGAGAGAAACAGTCTATTTAAAATTTATGTACAATACTGTATTGTTTATTCATAGTAGGGGCAGTAAATAGGGAGAGAAGTTGAGCACTTAATAACAGAATCACGTTGTTGTCCTTTAACTCATTACAACAAAGTGTGTCTTCAGGCATTTCTGCAGTTACCTCCTGCTGTGCCTCTAGGTGTCAGATATTGCTTGTTCATATGCGCATTAATAATTCCAAAACCATGCTACATACAAGGTATCAGAATTTTTTATCTTGAAGCATACATGATGGTAAGCACAGTTGTATTGATATTTGACCTCTGTTAGTGAGTATTTGTTAGAACTGTAAGATGATAACTTAATATTTTTAAAGGCTCATGCCACACCCACTTAGACCTAAAGGTAAACACTAAGTAGAACTGTACTGGAGAGAATGAGTTAACTCTGCATCCAAAACCCCAGTCTCTCCTTGTTTCTTGAGCTTCCCTCCTGTTTCATCCTTATCCCTTTCTACTTTGAAGTATAGGTTTCTGCTTGTGCTATGTACAGGAGCCTTAACTGTATATCTCTGAAATACCCCTTCTAATCATTAATCCTAACCCCCCTTGTTCAGTTGCAAGAATCATCTTATTCCTCTTGACTCTGTCTTCATCTTCCAGTTAAAATCCTTCACCTCTTTATTAATTACTATCCCCAACTTCTCCGCTGGTTCATTAAAAATATGCCTGACTTGTGTATAAAACTAATGGGACTAAAAAACATTTTAATTGATTGTATCTTGTATCCTGTATCCATAACACAGAGCTTCCAATTTCTCATTTTTTGTATTGTCTCTTGTTTAGTCTGTTCCCACATATCCTTAGCTGATGCACCAGAATCTTTTTTAATCTGTACTCCTAAGTACTTCATTTTATCATGACCCCATAAATATGGATAGTGCTGAACCAGTTCTTGTGTGGGTACATAATCTATATCTATTGCCTTTATTTAAACTCCACTAAGTTTTTATCCCAAAAAGATTTGAAACTACCTCAAAATGTTTCACACTAATTTGCGTTTCTGGTTTTATCAGGTATAAAATATCATCTGCAAATAGAGCCAGCTTTTCTTGACTACCACGCCAGTTATATCATTGAATGTCTGAGTCTCTTATTTTCTTTGCATATGGTTCTAAATATTATTTAATGACAGTTCAGCACTTTCAGTCACTCAGGCCCTCATCAGAATTTCATAAATATAAAAATTAAACACGTTAATTCCCATGTCACATGACCCTTCCCTTTAACTGATGCTTCAAAAAAATATTTTATTAAAAAAGTGATGATTCTACTTAAAAAACAACTTAAAAAAAAACTACTGAAAAAGCAAAACATTTTGTACAATGAAATGAAATGTAAATGGATGTTATATTTATTTCGGTTCTGATTCCTAATTAACATCATTTTGTAACTGACATTATTATTGAGCCTGGGTTCATCTTTTTGTATATTGTAATCTTTTCTTTTTTTCTTCAACTCAATGTCTGTTTTTTAATCCTTTTTCCAGTAATAAAGAGCCTATTGTGAATCTGAGCTGAAGTAGCTGCCAGGTTCAGTATATCCATAAAACCACTAATCAATTTCTCGATCTTAACACTCTTGCCCATGTTGTGCTGCATTAAGAGCTTGACTAATGCCAAGTCTGGAGAACAAGAGACATTAGGATTTTTATGGAAGTGTCAGGTGAAGGAGAAGGTCATGGGACTAGGGAAGAGTTGGCTAAAAGGGAAGGTGATGTGACTAGGGAATGTCTATTTAAGTGTTAGATTTATTTATATTTATGGTATTCTGATGAAGACCTGAAAGGCTGAAAGTGCTAGACTGTCATTCAATAAATCAGTGGAAGCATTTTGTTAGACTTTGTTCCCCTTTTGGGTGGTTTGTCTGTTTGATTTTTCTTTGTTTTCTACTGTTTGAGACACTGTTTTAATTTTTTGTTTGAATTGTTTTAAATGTAGTGCAAAAAACTAAGGAGAAGAGGACACCCCTGCTTGATTCTTCTACTCAACAGAAATTATCAAAGAGGAACACACTTTAATTTTCACCTCCAATCCCTCATATTTCCTCCTAATCAACCTTATAATTTTATCAGGAAATGCAAATGCTTTCATTGCCCTGCTCAAAAATTCCCAGCTTACTCTGTCAAATGCTTTCTTTCCATCAAGACCTCCCAACAGTGGCATTTTTTCACATTCTGCTTCCCTCTGCATCATTAATGTTCTGTTAATGTTGCAACTGTTTCCCTCCCCTCCACAACCATGTCTATCAATTTTGGCCTCACCTTTGCCATTTTTTAGCCATTATTGACATAAACACTTTAGAATCATGGTTTAGGATTGAAATGGGCTTGTATGAAGCTGGATCTTATGGGTATTTACCTTCTTTAGGTATTACAGCCACCACCACTTACTTCCAAGAAGTTGATGCTTTTCCTCCTCTTAAAATACAGTTAAAACCTTCCAGATCTTTATCAGTTTTTTCCCTCTTATCTTCCAAGCTTCCACAGGAATATCATCTATTTCTGGGGACTTTCCTGTTGATTTGTTATACATCACCTTTTTATCTCCTGTATTCCTATCCTAACTATTACTAATGAGTCTTATCTACTTCTAGCCTTGGCATATTTTAATTCTTCCATATAGATTTCCATTTGTAGCTTTTCTTGATCTCCATATTTCTCTGCTTTATACTGACTTTAATGAAATTAACAAAATATTTCTAATACCTCTACAGGATCTCTTATCTTCCTTGCTGTTGGCTCCCTAATCTTGGTGAGAAACCGTTCTACTTTCTGTTGTCTGAGTTTGCCAAAAGTTTTTGTGATCTGACATTATTATCAAAAAAACAGTTGCTAAACAGCAGTCTTTCTAAACTATATATATATTATTAAGGTAATCCTTTATTTTCTGTTTAGCAATCTGCAATTGTTCCTCCTTTTTGTTCTTTGAGATTCCCCCCTATTCTGCAATACTTGAACCTTTGTCAGTCTCTCTAAATAATTCTTGCTTCTTAACCACATCTCTTTTATTTCCACCCATTTTTTAAACTCCTTTTAATTTTATCCCACTCTCTAGCTATATTTTCTGAAGAAATTTCTGTCTTCTCTAATAATTTCTAAATCATTTTCACTACACATTCCTTAAATTCATCTCCATTCAACAGACAGGAGGGAAAGCACCAGTGTCTTATTTTTATTTCATAGGATCATAGGAAGTTACTTGGCTATTTGCCCAGAGGCCCTTATAAGCCTAGCCAAGAGTTTTTAGCCCATGTTTAGACAAGTCAGCACCCGATGCCCCTGTCCAGCAAGGACACGGGTGGAATCCCAGGGGTGTATTTTTTATTTCTCATCTAGTTATCCAGGTTGCATGTAAAAAGAGGTACAGAGGTACTCTGCTTGACATAGAGAGGGAATCTCTGGGATGCAAATCTGTCCCGCCAACAAGTCCTGTTGAGGCCGCATGCACCAGTTACTCGAATGGAGCTTGACTTGCAGATATGCAGCAGTCCCATCAAGTTGGGGTCCATGATCAGCTTGCATGCCAGACAGAAGTCACCTCTGAGGAGTATGTATGAAACTGAGTAGATAGAGAGGGCTTTTCGCCTATCTGTGTATGGTAAATGTTTGAGGCACTTCTGTGGTCTCTCCAGGTGCTGCATTGCTTTACGAGGTACATGCTGAAAGGGGCATTGTACTCAATAATGGGCCTTAAAAGGGAAAAATACAGGGATGTTATGACCTCCTTGTCCCTGGATGAGATACCCTTACTTATGAGGTGGGCCATGCAGAAGGCTTTCCATACAATGGAAGCAACATGGTGGTCAAAAGTCAGGTTGCTATCAACATTGGTGCGCAAATCCCTCACAAGTGACTATGTGCTTAGGACATTATTAATCTGATAATTTGTGGGGCTGTCACTCTCCCCAAAGGGGATGATAATGATGCATTTTTTGGTATTCAGCTTGAGGCCATGCTTCTGGCACCAGTCATTTCTCTGGGAAAGACCCTCTTGGAGGATGTCCACATCACTAGAGGAATTGATGACAGTACCCAGCTTGCAGTCATCTGCAAATTTGGTCAACCATAGCCTACTGGTTTTAGCTTGCACCTCAGAAAAGTATATCCCAATTAACAGAGGCCCCAAGACCGAACCCTAGGGTACGCCGCTTGTTACAGGTCTACTGCTTGAGGTTGCTTCCCCTATTTTGACTAGGTGGGTACTATCAATGAGCCAGTTTGCTACCCATCTGGTAACATATGGATTGCTGCCTAGTTGAGAGTTTATCTATTATGTTTATCTGTTATGCCCAAGTGTGGAATAGTGTCAAAGGCTTTGGCCAGGTCAAGGTAGGTGGTGTTCACAGACTTCCCCTTGTCCATGGCTTTGGTGACTGTCTCAAAGAAGTCAACCAAGTTTAACAGGCATGACCTCCTCTTGACTAAGCCAAACTGTGTGGGATCAAGTGTTTGGAGGTTGCCAAAGTCCTTGTTAATGAGGTCCATGATCTGTTCCATGGCCTTGCAGATCAGGCTACTTAGGCTGATGTGTCTATAGTTTCCCAGATTGGTAGACACTCCACCTTTGTGCATAGGGATGACAGTGGCTGTCCTCCACTTAGCTGGGATAAAGCCAGTACTCATGCTTTGGTTGAATAGGGTGCCTAATGCTGCTGCATGTTCCTGCCTGAGTTCACGTAGGATGCAGCCTGGGATGTTATTGGGTCCCATGGAGACTGTATTTTTTGCCTTTGAGAGAGCAGTGATGACCTGTTCCCTAGATATAAGGGGAAGGGGCAGGTACCGCGGATGGCCAATTTATTGATGGGGGGGGGGGGGGGGCAGAGGGGTGAATTTTTCACTGAATATGTCTGCCAGCAAGTTTGCTATATTTATAGCATTTGTATATGTGGTGTCCTTAACCACTGGTTCTGAACAGATCTGGGTGCTTCCTTTGAGCTTGTGGACATATGTGAAGAAGACCTTATGATTGTGTCTAGTAGATGTGGCCAATTTGGACTTGAAGTTCGCTTTGGAAGATTTCACTAGTGCTATTATTTGCTTGCTGAGGCTAACATTGCCTCCAATTGGGCACCTGCTCCTTCTTGGTCTTGGACAGCAATTATTTGATTTTGTTATAGAGTTTATTGCAGATGTCCACCAAACAGATTTAGTCTTCCTTGTGGAGGATGATTTAGTCCTGTCAGGTATACCTGATTCCATGGATCTATATAAATGCTCGTATAATGCTTTGGTGTAATTTTGGATATTGGTTACAGTCCCTATAGAGGGGCAGGGGCCTGTGAAGCTGTTTATACCATCCCTCAGGAGGCTGTAATCAGCTTTGGAGAAGTTTTTTTTGTCTGTGCCTAGCTAGTGGGTAGTTGGGGGGAATGGTGACTTCAAAAGTGACCACTTTATGGTCAGATTTTACCAGGGAGGATGATACTGTAGGGATGATGCAGTGGTTACTCATGGTGGTTAATACCAAGTCCAAGATATTATCACCTCTTGTGGGGCTATCGACTAGCTGTTCCAAGGCATTTGCAGTGATAAAATTGAGGAATCTCTGGGCATTTGTGTTCTGGCATGAACAGTTCTTCCAGTCTATGTTTGGGTAGTTAAAGTCGCCCAGGATCAGGGTAAAGGGTTGAATCTTGATAGATTCAAACAGGTCCAGATAGGTGGATTGGCCATCTTCAGTCAGATTTGGGGGCTGGTAGCTAGCTAGGATTTGAATAGGGGCCTTGTCAATGGTTAACTGCACCTGGAATGTCTTCTGTGCATCATACTGCTTGACCAGCCTAGAGGAGTGTATGTCTATTGAAACTCTACCTCCTTTGGCTTTATTGCCCACAGTTTAGGGTCTGAATATATGATAGGATGAATAACCAGGTAAGGCTGGGTTGCTCTCTGGAGCTTTGAACCAGGTTTCTGTGACCGCACAGATGTCAGCATTTCCAAGGCTTATGAATGTTTGCAATGAGTGCAGTTTCATGTTTAGACTCCTAGGATTTAGCAGCAAGACCTTTATTTTGTGTTTTGTTGAAATTTTTATGTTGGTAGTTTTAACCTCATCACTTTTCCTAAAAAAGGCACTCTGGAGGAGACAAGAAACTTTGCCAGAAGCCTGAAGCCCAGGTGAGACAGAGTCAGGCCATCTCTGGCAAAGCATTGTGGTCTGTCGATCATATCTTCTCAGACTGTCAGGTACTGGATCCCCCTGGAATGTCACCAGAAATAAAGCCGATTGTTAAAGTCAATCATTTTCTGTTTGTATTGAGGCATCATTCTGAGTGATGGTAGAGTGCTGCTTAAGACTAGGGACATACCTGCCTGGGACATGCAGTCAATGAACTCAGTCATGTCTCTCTTCATATCATCCAGAAATGTACTTCTCAAGTCATTCACGCCAGCGTGGACTATGACAGAGTCATAACAGTATCTGTTGTTGAGAGACTTGAGCGCATACATGATATAGCAGATTCTGGCACCTGACAGACAACTAACTATGGTGAGAGGCACATCAGTGTATCTCAAAATGTAGTATCCTATGACTAATATGTTGGGTATATGGTTAAGCCTCAGTGACTGTGAGACACAGTTGTGTGGACTATGCATGGTATGTGGTGTGGAGGGCTTTGGAGATCGTGTGTGTTTTTACCTCTGTTTCCTTTGTTTTGGCATGTTTATGTTGAGGACCTCCGCATATGTGGGGTGTGTATTGTCTAGGTGTGAGTGGTGGTTGAGGTGTAGTGATTGTGTTGACAACCTTCTCTGTGCCAGATATACTGCCTTGAGAGGGAGAGATCATGGAGCCTAGGTTCCTAATGTAATTTCATCTCTTTCAAATTGTGTTCCTAGGTGGTGGTAGTAGATGTTGGTCTGTGTACATGAGACAGTTGATACACTGTCTCAGGATGCCCATATCAGCCAGACTGGCAGGAGAAATTGTACGAAACTGTCCATCCATATTTGTCAGAATCTAAGTGAGAAAGGCCAGGAAGAGCTAAGGGGTGGGCTTAAACCCCAAATGCTTAAACCAAAACTAAGAGGCTTAGAATAACACTTAAAATTTAGCAATAATAAATGCAACAGAAAAGATGCAGTTGAACACTTAAGACAACAAGGAGCAAGTAGCAGGGAAAAGCAAGATTAAGTAATAGAGTAGTAAGAAGAAACACAACACATGCAGAAAAATATAAGCAGCTAAAGTGTATACACACACACACACACACACACACATATATATATATATATATATATATATATATATATATATATATATAAAAGGTCTATATTAGATCACCGAATGCTTAAAAAAAGTGAACGGTGATTGATCAAACTTATGTAAGCGAAAGCTTAAAATATCGAAGCAACAGAAACTCGAATTTTTTCCTAGGGAAAGAATTTGATTGTCCGTTTCTGTTCCTTCAGTATTTTCAGTGCTGTGGTGGAAAGTTACGGGTCGGGTTCAGGTAAGTGTGCTATTGTGTGGATGTGAGTGTTAGGGTGGGTTAGGGTTAGGGTGCAGGTTAGGTATGTGTGCGATTGTGTGGATGTGAGGGTTAAGACGGGTTAGGTGAGTTAGGGTTTTGGAGCGGGTGCGGTGAGTGTGTGGACCTTAGGGTTAGGGTTTGGGTTAAGGTAAGTGGATAGTTAGTGGTGTGTGTATAGTTTAGTGTAGGGTTAGGTGTCAGATTTTAGGTGTATGTGTGTGGATTGCTTTTTGTTTGGTGTGCTTGTGTTGTGTGTATGTGTTTTGGAACAGCGATGTTTTCCCTAGGAAAAAAATCGCTGTTCTGACAGTTCGAGATTGTAAGCTTTCGCTTACATAAGTTCGATCAATCATGGTTCGCTTTTTTAAGCGTTCGGTGATCTAATATATATATATATATATATATATATATATATATATATATATATATATATATATAGTGCTGCAGTAGCATTGTCGCCTCACAGTAAGACGCTGACCGATTCAACTCTCAGCTAGAGCGTCTTCTGCGTGGAGACATGCGTGAATGGGCGTACCTTCATTGAAGGTTGTGTGTTAGGGCTGGCAACTCAGCACGTAAAAATCAACTGTCAATCATTAGCGGACCGGAGTTCTGCTGTGGCGACCCCTAACCAGGAAAAGCTGAAAGACACATATATATAAAATATAATATAATAAAGTGGAAGGGGAGAGAGAAGGAACAGAAGATAATTCAAGGTTAATGGATTAAGGGATTTGGGCTTCCCAAATTATCTCTGTATTAGGTAGAATGAGCTAATGAGAAGACTGAGAGGAGTGTCCAGGATCAAGTTTACGTAGGGTGGGCAACTGCAAAAGCCACCAGCTTTAAGAAAACAATGGCAGTTGGGTGGGAGGGTGAGAAAAACAAAATGCGACCACAGGTCAGCAAATCTATAAATCCAGACAGATCATACCTCTCAACCTGGAAACATCAAAAATCTGGACAAGGGCCATGAAAAATAGGTACAAATCTGTATGCTGATTAACATCTAATTTGCGTACATAATTATGTGACCCCACCCACTCCAATGGAATTGTGGGTTACCAACTTTCGAACACAAACTGAAGAACAGACAACCAAAATATGGCACCATGACCAAAGTCCCCCCGCAGCCATTCCAATGTCCCATTACCTGGCTATTTTGCCCCATTTACCATAAACACTAATGTGTGCATACTGCTTTACCTCTACAATGATTATTTGGATTTTATTTTTACATTTTGCAGCACATCAATGCACAAACACTAACAGACATCTGATAAACAAAGCAATACTGTCTCACAATAAAAATAGACTTGGCATTAAAATTTCTCTGCCCTTGAAACTCACATTAATTGAAACATCATTGAAACCTGCACCACATCCAAAGAAAATGCATCTGGCCAGTGGTGGATAAAGATTACCTTGGGCTGTTTTCAAATCATTGGCCCTTGCACACCTTCCTGACTTTATTAAGTTATATTCCTTGTATAATACAGCACACTTGTTAGACAGAGCACATTTTAAATTTATTGTTTGAATGAACATTTTCCAGTAGGCTGTACTGTTGGCAATGAAATAAAATGCATGAACCAATAATTACAAATCTGCCCAATTCAGAACATTCCCATCATAAAAGTCTACTTCCACACCCAAACTATAAACAGAATGACAGCAGTGTAAGCCACAGGCATCTTGCACAGCGTCTCACACTTATTTTCAATTTCAGGAATTTTGGGGAGGCAAAAGGTTAAAAACCAAGGACACATTTTAAACATTGCTTGTATAATTTTGGAAAGTTGCTAAAATAAAATGTTGTGTTACCACCATGCATGTTACTGGAAAGTCTTTAACCCGGAATACTATACACTACAGTCAATGCAACATACCACTATGCTAAATCAGCAGGTTAAACAACAGGAAGGCAAACTTAATGGCTATCATTTAGTGAATTCAATTCTCACTTATCATAGCTGTCAGCCTCTTAGCAGAAAAAAACCTGGACAAACAACAAAGCCAATAATGGGGGAATACAAATATTGTTGTCACCATAGCTCTCAACTCTTAGCAGAAAAAAAAATATGGGCAAAGCTGAGAAATGGTGGTGGCTACAGACTTTAGGCTCTTTTTACCCTGAACCAAAGGTACATGATTTGAGCCTAAATACCTCTAGCCACCAGGTGTATTACATTTGGGGCATTTTCACACACACACACACACACACACACACATTTTCATAAGAGATAATCACTGTACTCAACAATTACAGTCACTTTATTAATTGTGCACAATAAGGACATCTGCTTGTGTTAAAAATAGACACTATCTCAGCTAGCTTCACACAAATACAAACTACTTATGCAAAGGCAGAATAATTCTAATTGCATAATTTGAACAAAGGATAACAGTTTCAATCACCTTCAACTACAATCAGCCCTTAATCCAGCAATTTAAGACAGATTTATTGACTATCTATACCTCAGATTTCAGCTGTAATAAAATAAAACTAGTAAGAACTGACCACAGTAATTTATTTTAAGCACTTGAACAACTTTGATTGTACATCTCAGACATTTGACTGCAATCAAATTCTAAGTACTTGTACAACTGTGACTGTACATCTCTGATATTTGACTGCAATCCAAATGACTAAATAAATGCATAAATAAGTGCCACACTGTCAGAATACAGTATGTAGTCCACTGCAACTTTCCTTATGCACAGACTCACACACCTCAACCTTGTAGCTCAAAAATCAAAGAGAAAACCAAAAATATAATTGTGGATGAAAGACAAAATCAGGAAGAGCTATTGTCTTTAATCAGAAACTTGCTAAAATAACAGATTTTGCATTAGTGTGTTTTTTTCCTAAAGGCTACTAAGTCTGAAACTCAGGTGGCCATTACTTAGTAACTGCGATTCTCACTCACTTCATGAGGAACAGACCAGGCAAAAAAAAAAAATTCAGAAACAATTTGCAAACTCTAGGACAAATGAAATAGTCTTCAACACCCTTCGCCCATACGCACAAATACAGACATACATACATATGTACATGTACACACACACACACACACACACACACACATTTTTAAATAAATTAGTATACTTCAAAACTTGCTTAGAATAGCAGGCTTTATACTTGCATACCATTTTTGAAGGCTATAAGTCTAAAATTCAAATGTCCATCATCATTATTATACAGCATTTGAAATCCTCACTGATTCGTCAGAAACATCACAAACTTTCTGAGAAACTAAGTACTTGAAAAAAAGAACTTATGCAAAATAAGGGACAGCTAAAAGCATCAAAAGTCCCACATACATATATACACACACACACCCTTTGTTCCTTTCCTTACCTAATAGTTCCCACTTCCCAGCAAAGTTGAAACAGCAGCGAAAAGCAAATGTCCCATTCTCTTGTTAGCAGAAGTCCCAGCAGCAGAGTCCCTCAGCAAAGCAAAGTCCCAGCAAACATGAGCCGAAAACGGCAGTAATGCAGCACAGCAAAGTCCCATTCTCTGTAGCAGCAAAGCAAACAAAATAAGAAGCAACGGAGAGTCCCTCTAGATGCAAAGCAAAGTCCCAAGAAAAACGAGCTGCAGCAGCAGATTTAAGTCCGGCGTCGGCGTCTACCAATTCTTCTTTCAGCAGCAACAGTTTAATTCCTGCCTGCTCGCAGCCAGCCGGAAATGATGACGTGAGCTCCATGAGCTCAATTCCGACTGGCTGGTAGTGCTGACGGAGCTGACGTCATCTCGCACGTGATGACATCAGCTCCAACAGCGCAAATTTAAAAAAAATAAAAAAACAAACTGCAAAGAAATCGGAAATGAAGGGGTACCACTCGGGAATCGTGGCACCCCTCCATTTGGACCCCAAAACTCGGTAAACACCGAGTAATTCGGGATGGTTGGGAGGTCTGAGACAGATAAGTAAATTCAGTCAAGCAGAAAATAAAGACAGTGCAGTACTGCTAAGAAACACTGAACAGTTAAAGTGCAAAAAATATACTTATCAGCTCTATATTTCCAGATTGGTTGAGAAGCACTCTCAGTCAGGCACAGTGGAGCTTCTAGCAATGATATGCATTACCTTGCATATTTATTTTAGTTATTATTGGCACATAATCTTAAATAGTTACTGGATGTGTATTAAAACTTTCAGTTATATTTTACAAGAACGTGCATTTAAGCTCTTTGTAACCTAGCCAAATTTTTGTATCTTGGGGAATGATATGTAAATTCACTCCGACCACCTACT
Source organism: Protopterus annectens (assembly GCF_019279795.1). Taxonomy (NCBI): domain Eukaryota; kingdom Metazoa; phylum Chordata; order Ceratodontiformes; family Protopteridae; genus Protopterus; species Protopterus annectens. The sequence continues at coordinate 1,166,375,293 of NC_056748.1, read as the reverse complement.
ACTGAATTCACATCTTCCATGCCAAATAGTTTTACAAATTTCTTCAAAAATCAAGTCTGTCTTATATTTTCCCTTCTGGGCCCCCAGACACGTCTTCCCTGCTGCAAATCACATTCCAGTCCACACCTGTAAGTAATATTGTCTGCTGAAAACTGATTATTTCTCCCAGAATTAGCTTAAGTTCCTTTATAGCAGTTTTAGGTGGAATATAACCTTGACAGTATCCCCTTAGTACTACACGTCTGCCATTATTATATTTTTCTATCCTCTTCTATCACTATTGGAGTGCTTCTTGTTAATATAAGTACTTTTCTTTGTTTGTCCCAAGTATTCCACTGAATAAATGTTCTGAAAACCTTTATCAGAGTTGCATGTTAAGTTCTTAACACTTCTTCTGTAGCATAGCTATTTGCACTTTACAGTTTTTAATATAGTTCACTACTCTTTTTTTTTTGTATGTATCTGTGAGACCATGTCTTGTCTTTATTGCTCTCCCAGAATGAGACAACACTTGAGTTTTCGCAGAAAACATCTCCTAGCCATTGAAAGAAAACCATTAAAGAGCAATAAAAACAGAATATGTTGTTCTTTTTATCAGATTGTCTCCATGGAAACATGAGAACCAGATACAGGGTTGCTTCTATAAGTATTCATTTTATTTTCTAGAGGAGAGCTTTATTATTTGCAAGGTTCTTTTTTATTGGCTTTCTCCTAAAACTTGTTATTAGATAAAGCCAAGAGCCTTAATACAGTCATTGCCCTATGCACGAATGAGAAAAAAAAAAATCATTATTTCTTGCATCATACTCTTTTGAACAGGCTTTTCTTTTTTTATCTTGCAGTGCCTACATTTATTAAAACTGAACAAGGAAAAAAAGAAAAGGAAGGAAAAACATTGATACTTGTTTACTTCAGTATCCGCATTACACTTGAAAATAACTGAGTTGACTTTATAACATGCAAATATGCACTACAAAAATATTACTTTTAACTATAAGTAAAACAACTTTTGTTCTTAACTCTTTCCTTCCTCTTCCCCTCTCCTAAGTGTTCCTCCAAACGTTAATGCATGAAGTAGGGAATATGCTTTAGAGTCCCGTACAAGTTTAACAAAGTGCAATATTTCCAGGTTTTCTTGTTATTCTGCTACTTGTTAAATGATAACGACTTGCTACTTGAGAAAAGTACTCGTGTACCAATACACGTGCCAAACATTTCCTGGAATTCATTAACTCCAGTGCCCTGGAACAGCTCGTTCTTACCCCCACTAGAGTTAGCAACATCCTTGACTTGGTCTTTACTAACATGGGTAACTGTTGCTCTACACCAATAGTCAACTCCTCCTTAGTTATATCCGACCAGAAACAAATCACCTTGGAAATCCACATCCCTCCCACCGCCCCCTGCAAAGGTAACCACCATGAAAACCTTATCTGAAGCTAACTTTGGGCTCCTAAAAACAGAGGTGGTTAACTTTACTGCACCCATGCAAATGGAGAATAGTTGTATGACCGCTGAATCATACACCAATGCAGTGTACAGACATGTACACAAATGCATGGCTCTTGCCATACCCAATAGAACCAAGATGCTTTCCTCCAAAAAAAGAAAGCCAATCTGGTGGTCCCCTGCCATAAACAAATTCTACAACAGGAGGAGGAAACTGATGCGAAATAAGGTGAAGTCCCAAGACTGGAAAAGCTCTCTTATTAGCCTCAACAAAAAGTTGAGATCCCTCATCAAATCCTCTAAAGCTAGCTATGAAAACAGAATTGCAGCAGATAGTAGAGAGAACCACAAGGCCTTCTATAGTTATGTAAAGAATCTCCATGGCAATACCCAGATTTGCTCTGAGGTCCTGCACAATGGTACCTCCTATACCAAGCCAACAGATATTGCCAACATACTGTCCGACAGATTCAGTGCAAACTTTACCCCTCCCCCCAAAAGACCAATCACAATACCAGTAGTTTGCCAGGCGCCCAGTATTACTGCTGCACAGGTTAAAACAGCACTGTCCAAGGCCAAGAATACAGCTTCTGTGGAACTTGACAATATCCCTGGCTGTGTTTTACAGGAACTACAGAGTGAACTGACACCTCACCTGTGTGCCCTGTTCAATCAGAGCCTCACCTCAGGCTTTGTCCCTACCAAATTGCGCATTGCTATAGTCATCCCTCTCCACAAAGGAGGAGTGACTACAGACCCTAGGAAATATCACCCCATTAGCCTGATGAGTCTGATATGCAAAACTATGGAACGCATCATCATGGACCTAATTAACAAGGATATAGGGAATCTCCAAACTCTGGATCCCACACAGTTGGGTTTTGTGAAGGGTAAATCATGCCAGCTCAACTTGGTCGACTTCTTTGAGTCACTCACCAGAGCTGTGGATGAAGGTAAGGTGGTTCATACAGCCTACCCTTATCTGACCAAGGCCTTTGATACCATTCTCCACTCAGGAATCATAGAAAAACTCACTAAGCTAAACATCAAACCCTATATCACTAGGTGGGTTGCAAACTGGCTCACAGATAGAACCCACAGTGTGATAATAGCTGACTCCAAGTCAGACTGCTGATCAGTCATGAGTGGAGTCCCACAGGGTTCGGTCCTGGGTCCTCTCCTGTTTGGTATCTACTTTTCTGAAGTCCAGGCCAACACAAAGGGACTCTGGCTGATAAAATTTGTATACAATTGCAAGTTGGGAGCGATTGTTAACTCTCCAAGTGATGTTGACATCCTACAGACAGGCCTCACTGAGACCAACATCTGGTGTCAGAACCATGGCCTTAAGCTCAATGCCAAAAAATGTATTGTCATCCCCTTTGGGAAAAACCTGGTTCCCATGAATTACCACATCAATGAAATTCCACTGAACACAGAAGGCATTGTAAGAGATCTGGGAACACAGGTTGACAGCAACCTCTCTTTTGACCACCACATTGCTATTGTGGTCAGAAAGTTCTTCTATGTGGCACATCTCATTACTAAGGGTTTTGCATCCAGGAAGAAGGAGGTCATTGTCTCCATCTATTCTTCCTTCATTAGGCCAGTCTTTGAGTACAATGCCCCATTTGGCATGTACCTCACTAGACAGCTGCAACAACTGGAGAGGCCTCAAAAGTATCTCACAAAGAGGATCCTAGGCCTTAAACACTTGTTCTATATGGACAGACTCAAAAAACTCCAACTGTTCTCTGTCTCATATCACCTACATAAAAGCAATCTCTGCTTGACTTACAAAGCCATGTCTGATCCAGCTATGTTAGAAATGCTACATCTAAAGAAATCCCAATTCCTCTGCACCACATGCTCCAGAGACCTTAACCTCATTACCACAATTAACAGAACATGCTGGAGGGACAAGTTCATAACCCGGATACTGCCCATGCTATGGAATAGACTTCCCATACATGTCAACCAGAGCACTTTACTGGCCCTCTTCAAGAGCAATCTTGATGACTGGATGGGAAATAGAAAATTCACCCTGGGGATCACTCCACTGGCTGTACTTGACAGAGGCACTGGGAACTCAGGTCAGGTGGCATGATGCCAGGGTAATCCTATGGGCTAGGCTTGTAAAGGCTCCAGGGCCATTAGCCTGGTACACACCTATGAATCTGTAACAAAAACCACAGAGAGACTATGCCAGTCAAACCTTCTCAAGTGTTTTAGAAAATGCGTGAGAAACAGGAAAAAAGCGCAAGAGTTTACTAGGAGAATTGAGTACAATGGAAAAGAAGCAGAGACTAGATTTGAGAGATGGCAATAAATAAGAATAAAACTAACAGCTGAGAAATTAACAAATAAATATGGGACTATAAAGCATTAATTATATTTGTGAAACATAACAGAACAAGAAAACCTGGAAAATTTTGCACTTTTTTGACTGTTAAACTTGTAGGGGACTCTAAAGCATATTCCCTGCTACATGGCATTAAAGAGAGTTGATTATGGTTTGTCTTTTTGTTGCCTTTGTGTCATTGTCTTTTTGTCACCTGTGTGTAAATGTCTGTCTGTCTTTGTAATCTACTTTGTCTTGCCATCTTATCATTTTTGTAGCCTTTGTTGTGCCATCTGTTATTTTTGTATCATTTTTTTCATCTTTGTCTTTGTTTTTCATCACTTTCATCTGCTTTCTCATTTAGCTTTTTTGTCGACTGTTTCGGTCACCATCTTTTGTTATCTTTGTCTTTCATATTGGGGTGTCATGTGGTGTCGTGTCCGTCATCTTTTTCTCTTCTCAATCTTTTGTTTTTATCTTTCACTTTGTAATTTTTGACATCTTTTTCTTATATTTCATTTTGTTTTTGTCAACTTCTTGCCATTGTCAAAGTTTGTGTTCCCATTTTCATCACTGGCCTTTACCTTTGTCTTTTGTCATCTTTTGTTATCATGTAATCTTTGTTTTTGTCTGTCACTTGTCCTTTTGTCATTTTTATCTTTTTGTCTTTGTCATCGTTTTTTGCCTTTATCATTGTCCTTTCAGTCTTTGTTATTTTGCTGTCTTTTTTATTTTGTCATTGTTGTTTGTCTCGTGCAAATGAGACAATGAGGCTGGGTATGAGTTCAAGTCACTTATTATACATAAACACATCAGGAGTTGTAACTGAAACATTTGCTTAAGCTAACTAACTTACTTCAAACACCATCACATGTGCATCTCCATTCATACATGCTTTCACTCTGGCTGACTACACAAACTGGCACTGCTCTTGCACTTGCTCAGTACTTATTTGCATGTACTGTCAAGCTAAAGTGGCTGACTAGGATCAAAATATGCACTCTGATCTACAATCCTCCCTCTTTAATTTGTTTGACATGAAATACAGAACAATAGACAAAACATTTGCATAAGCTAGAAAGCATATTGACAAATAACATTCAAGTCCATGTCACTGTGTATTTTGGATTTGGCCTAGATATTCGAACTGACCTAGTAATATAGAAGTTTGAACTGGGTTTAGCAACAGGGACAGTCTCTCTGGGGAATCTTTTTCAACTGGAACTTAAGGGATTACAACAGGATCTTTTAATGGAAGTTCAATTTCCTCTGGAACTGGCAACATGTACTGGAATGCTCTGAGAACTAGAATCTTTGTCATAGGCAAGGTGCTGCTTCACTGGTTTGGACACTAGAAGTAAGCATTTCTAATTCCTTCTGAATTACGTTCCTTCTGACTGCACAATATATGTTCTCAGTTCTTTACAAAGATATTTCATATTTGACAAGTCTCACTCAGTCAAATCCTTTAGATGTCTGCATTCTCACAATTTCTCCTCCTTTCAACAATGTAAGTTTGCTGGTTTTGTTGTAGTAAGATTTTTGTGACTGATGTTTCCTCAGAAGTTTAGCCTTGACCATTTTGTCTGAAGCATTTGTGTTAACTGTTTACTGACTGGGAGAGTTGTTCTGGCTTGTCTGGACATAAGTCTTTGAGCAGATGAACCAAGTAAATTATCTCAGGGAATGCTTCTGGGATTAAATAAATTAAGAAAAACATCGGTATCGTCTCCCTCAGATTTCTCAAACAAATGTTTTGCCCTTTGAATTGCATGTTCAGCCAAGCCATTGGACTGTGGATACTCAGTACTACTAGTAACATATAAAGGTCCCATGTCTCAACAAATCTTTTGACCTGCTGACTTGTAAACTGTGGACCATTGTCAGAAACTACTTTGTGTGGACTACCATGGACAGAAGAATCTCTTCAATTTCAAAATGACAGTATTGTAAGTTAAGTTAGGAAGTAGGTCAATCTCAAACCAATTTGAATAAGAGTTTACTAATACCAAGTAATGTTGACCATTCCATTTGAAAATATCTGTAGCAACTGTTGACAATGGCAATTCAGGGTAGCTGAAGTGATTCTTTTTGTTGATGCAGTTTAGTACTGTTGCAAACTGAACATGAAAGGGTTTTCACCTCTACATCTTTTAACATAAAATGCCAAAATACTATGCCTCTTGCCCTTCTTTTGGTAGAATCAGCTCCTGGGTAACCATGATGTAAGAGTTTGATGTATTATTGTTGTAAGGATTTTGCAGTTAACACTTTTAGACCTTTCATGATGATAACATCTTCTATTGCAGGGGTGTCCAACCTTTTGGCTTGCTGGGGCCGCATTGAGTGAACAGAAATGGTCTTTGGGCCGCATATAAAATATATCATATAGTTAACTCTTTCGTTGCTCCGGAAGACCACAGGCGACCTCCTGGCTGTACTGTAGGTGCATTTGAATAATGAATAAATGTAATAAATGCCTGATATTTGCCTTAAAATTCTAATTCTCATTCTAATTCTAATTCTCTAATCTAACAGTTAACTCTAACATCTTAGTTAATATATCTATACACACACACACACACACACACATATATATATATATATATATATATATATATATATATATATATATATATATTTTTTTTTTTTTTTTACTAATAAACAGATATTCACTACAGCAGTAGCATTTCTCACTGGGAAAACCATTCCAGCAGTCCAACTACGTAAAATGTCAACATCAGTAGTCGTACAATACTATAATCCACAAAAATAACCCAACAAATTTGTCATAAAGTAAAGAATTCACATTACTGACTTAATAAAACAATTCTGAATAAGCTACAAGAGGGTCTCACCCAAACAAATAACTGGTGCCAGAAATATGGCCTCAAGCTAAATGCCAAAAAATTCATCATCCCCCTTGAGGAGAGTGATGTCCTCACAAATTATCACATTAATAACAATGTTGTAAGCACGCAATAAGTCGTATGGTACTTGGGCACCCAGGTTTATAGAAACCTGACTTTTGACCACCATGTTGTCTCCGTTGTAAGGAAAGCTTTTTACATGGCCCACTTCATTAGTAGGGTATTTCATCCAGGGACAAGGAGGTCATAACATCCCTGTATTCTTTCTTTACAAGAGCCATTATTGAGTGCAATGCCCCTTTTGGCATGTGCCTCAGCAAAACACCCTGCCAAAAGAAAGACTACGACCATTTCTGACAAAAAAGGTCAAAGGACTAAGTTCACTTAGTTATCCAAACAAACTAAAAAGCTTCTTGCTTTCCTCTGTCTCTCACTGGCCCCTATAAATTTCATTATTGGCTTGCTTTCCAGGCTAAGAAAAATCCTGCCTTAAAGAGACGTCCTCTTCCTCAGAAATACTGGTTATACTTGAAACACTCGCTACAAAGGCCACAGCCTTCATTGCAACATAAACAAACCACTTTTTATGGACAGGTTCTTGACACAAAAACCTTCAACTTCTTTAAAAAGCTCCTCTTATTATCAAACAATGTAGTTCAGCAACACGATGGCTGGATGGATAGCCATAAATGTAGTCCTTGGGTAAGTAGCATAGCCTTCATCAAACCAGATGGAAAATCCACATACTAACCTTTCCCAGCTGGATGGCTAAGATCTAATATTGGTTACTCAAGTCTAGTTGCCCAAGAAGAGGGGCATATTTAACTAAGAATTCAATTTGCAAAATTATATTGAGTATTCATATTAAATCTCTCTCTTACACACACACACACACACACACACACACACACACACACACACACACACACACACACACACACACACACACACACACAAGCCCCTACTTGTAAAATAGGCAACCTCAGTAATCACATGACACCAACTCACTGAATGAAATTGTCTGGAAGTCAAAATATCTGAAAAAAAAATCATAATAGAGATGGATTCATCCATGTAATTTCCAACCACCAAAAGGACCATCAACAATCAACTGCTCTGCAAAAAGTAAATCAATAAGAAAACCATAAACTATAATGCTACATACTGGTGTAAACATATAACTTGTGTCAATCCCCAAGTTAATCCATACCAAAGGATTGTTTCAGAGCTTCAGCTATGTACAAACAGCTTTCTCCTAAAAACTTAACTCATTGATATTTGCCTTGCTGTAATTATAACTGTAAAGAAAAATGTTTTAAGTTTATTCTGTACCTCAATGATTCTCACTGTTACGAGATGTAATCTCTGCCATATTGTATGAGTACTACATCCATAATTTGCTGTCTCTCTCTCTCATGTATTATATTGTTTTGTGTTATTTTTGGAGCTTTTCTCCCCAGGCCTCGGCTGAAAATGGACCTGTGTCCAGTCGGACTTTCCCGGTAAACAAATGTAAAATAAAATAAAATAAATAAAAATAAACTTCCCTCCAATCTAAAGCCATTTGACATTCAGACATTTTAATTTCTGCAGAAGTTACTCACAGACTGACAGTTTACTGAGCTGTAATGCTGACCTTCGCTTTCGAAAAAAATAAATTCCCAGACTGTGTCAATAGCTCAAAGTGTAGAGAGGATTATTTATTTATTATATATTTATTTATTTTTGGAAAACATCTTTAAAACTGTTAAATTGATTACACACTCAGAAACACAGAAAAGTTATTGTGATTATGTAAACCACAGACTGCTGCAAGAAATCAAAGTCACATTAGCACTCTATGCTTATGTCTGAACAGATGAATCATACCTGTCAATTCCAAAAGAAGTAAAGTAGCTTAATAAGAAGGTTATTTGCAAGGTTACATGGCAGTTTATATTGGAAATAAGCAGAGATATTAAAAAGGCTCTGTTTTTCATAATTATGCTGAAAAGTCTTCCAAGGTAAATACAACTTCTGATTTAGTATGGAACCATACCTCTCAACCTTAGAGCAAGAAATCTGGACAAAGCGAAAAATAAAAGTGGGACATAGGCCCAAAAATAGTTATGCATCACAGACACCATTGAAACAACTGTAGCTGCAAACATTATACATCACTTATAATCTTTCTATCCCATTATTGTCAGTTAAACATTATATGGCTCATTCAGTCCTGCCTTCTTTTGCATCAAAGAAAACCATGCTTTGAAATGACAAATGCATTAAAATAATAAATAAAACACATTGCATCAACATCCTGCAACTTCCTACCTGCAAGCAACCACAGAGCTTTCACTGAAAGTAGGGCTGCTTGTTTCCCCAGAATGACAGCTCTCCTTAATTAAGTCTAATGGTATACAATCTACCAGTATCTGGACTACCTGAAATAAATTAAATTATGGCCTGTAAATTGAAAGCACACTTTGTTTAATTAAACTATATTTCTAAGCCCACTTACTATATTTTTTCAGTAACATCCCAATATCCATTTCCAGGTCACTTTACAAGACATTGGCAGTGGTAGACTTGGCATCCTTCAGAACCCCACAGGCCCATGCTAATACATTGTCCATTAAATGTAAATATCCATCCACTGTAAATGGCAAGAAGCTATGTGTTAAAAAAATCTACTTCTGGCATGCGTACCCAAGTATTAGGTTTTGAAACAAAGAAACATATTCTCCACAGTCCATAAGTCTCTGTCTTTAATAATCGTCTACTGTTGCAGCACTCTCAACACATAAGCACACACATACACACTAAAAACCCCAACATTTAAAAAATGACATTGTGCCCACTTGATTTGCCAGTATTGATGATCCGCCAAAGCTATGCTTACTGTTGTCCAATCTACCACTGCTTAGAACCCACCAATGAAAAAACAGTACTAGGTGCTTTTTTGTTTGTCTGAAAAACAATACAACTTTATATGCTACAGTCCCACATAGTCAGTCCACTACTGACCCATTAACCCTAGGCTGCTGTCTCATTCTTACTCCCTGGAACTGCATTACCTTGGATGACTACTTTTATTTCCTAAGCAAAAGACACAAATTGGAAGATGAGGCAAAAATCCAGACATTCTTTGAAAATCCATACAGTTAAGAGGTATGAGTTCATGTTCAATACAACACTCTCCCTGTCAGGAAAGCTGCAATTTAATGAAAGTGTACTCTTAATGTATGATGTATTTGTGAGCTAACTTGTTTGTGTTCAGTAGGTAGACTGATCATTGTTAGCCTCTTTGTGCATGCATCTCTCTCTGTCATGCACACATATACACACATGCACACACACACTCTTCTTCTACTTTCACGCACACAAATCTGCTTTCATGCATGCACTCACTCACTCCGTACTTACCTATTAACACAGGTAATTGCTGTCCCTTTCAAAGGCAACAGCGGCAAATCCATACATGAGTCCCTCTTCAGCGAGAACACACACACACTGATAGTTCAGTGCAAAATAATGGTGTAAACACACTGACCCTTTTTTGGCTCAAAAACAAAACTAGAAGGGTGCTTTGGCGCATGCACACACGACATTAGCATTACAGGTCACGGGAGCGAAAAAAGCAAAACAAAACAAGTGTTTTGGGGCATGCGTACATCGATGTTGCAGTTAAAGGTTGAGGGCCGCATGGAAGAGCTCTGAGGGCTGCATGCGGCCCGCGGGCTGCAGGTTATACATGTCTATTCTATTGTAAACTTGTCTCTAAGAAACAAACTGCTGCACATCTAGTAGTAAATAAAATTGTCTTACTGGCCATCCTTGACTGATAACATTTTTCAGAATCTGGAGAACTGAGTCAGAAGCTGTGTGATTTCTTAACTCATCAACACATGATAATGAAAAAATTGTGACTTCCATGACTTCAAAGTCTGCTTTCTCATTTTCATGCTGTTTGTTTCTCTGGGCACTCAAGACAAAGCATCAGCAAGGTAAAGATATTTGCCTTTTGTGTAGACAGTATTGAAATTGTACTTTTGTAATTTAACATGTGTTGCAAGCGTGCTGGGGCTGTATGTATTAGCTTTTTCAGAATTGTCACTGGAGGTTGGTGATCAGTCTCTATTTGGATAGGTCTTCCATAAATGTAATCATTCAGCTTCAAACACGCAATCATAACTATTAAAAGCTCTTTTTCTATTGGTGCACACTGCATCTTGGTTTGTGTTAAAGTTATGGATGCATAGGCTACTGGTACTCCATCCTAAAGAATTGCTGCACCAAGGCCATACTTTGAAGCATCACAAGAAAGAGTTACTGGTTTGTGAACATCATACTTGCTCATTGTGGGTGGGCTGGCAATTTCCTGTTTCAGGATATCAAATGCTCCTTGGTGGTGCTGCAACCAGGACCAGTTAACATTTTTGCATGTCAACTCATGTAACTGTGCAGAAAGCTCACTTAAATCTTAAATAAATAGTTGACCATACCAAGAAAATGTTGTGAAGATGTGACATTGTCTGGAACTGGCATTTCAAGAATTGCAGTTTGCTTGGATGGATCTGGTTGCAAGTCAGAAATGGTAAACAAATGACACACAGAAGTAACATCTTTCAGCTTGAATTTGCATTTCTGAGGATTCAGTTTAAGATTTACTTTGTGAACTATCGTGAAATTTCTGTCCTGTTTGAATTTACCATTGCATCCTACAATAATGTTGTCTACTATAATAGCACATGGATAACCAGAAATATTTCTTCCATTGCACACTGAAAGACTTAAGTGGCAGAATTTATCCCAAATGGCATTCTCAAAAAAAACTGTATGTACCAAATGGTGTACTGGAAGTGGTTAACAGTGAAGATTTGCGATCCAGCAAAATTTGCCAAAATGAACTTGCATCTAAGACAGAAAAAATAGCATTTGGCATGAGAGCGGCTACCTGTTCTACTGTACACATTGGATGATGAAGTAATTTAAGTGCTTTCTTTAGATCTCATGGATCAGTACATACTTGAATATCATTTGAGCTTCTTAAGAGCCAAAACCATGGAGGAAACCTATTCAGTTGAGTCTTCTACTGAAGTAATTACACCTAAATGCACCATTTTGTCTAGTTCTGCATTTACTTTACTCTGCATTGCTACTGGAATCTTATGTGTTGGTCTAATGACTGGGTTTACTTCATGGTTTAACTTCATGGAATAAATGACTGGGAATTTGCCAAGCTCATCTTTGAAAATATCTGCATTTTCACAACAAATATTGTGTGCAAAACAATTGTGGTTGTTCATACTTTTATATGGTGAACCTCTTTATTAAACTAAATCAGTCCCATTTTTTAACTAAAGCAGTCCTATTTTTAAACTAAATCAGTCCTAGTTTTAAACTATCTTTGAGGCCTAACAATGACTGCACATGTCTTTTGACTATGTAAAACTATAAGGCATGGCTGTTTCCAGCAGAATGGCATGTAAGAACTACTGCATCAGTTTGAATCTTTTCAGTACCATAAGCAACTAGTTTTGCACACTTTGCTGAATCAAGTTTCTCACCAGATTTTAATTTAGCAAACATTTGTGCTGATATAACTTTCACTTGGACTTATTTACTTTAAGTTCTACGGGTTTCCCATTAATCAATACAGTACAGAATATTTTGCTCTTTGCCAACAACTGATAATGTATCACATTAACAGTTTCATCAATCACAGAGAAGCCATCAACATAACAAGTTGGCTCACAGCTTTGATTTACTTGCTTTTTCAGATGTTCTCTTAAGATTGTGCCACTTTAGACTTGCAAAGCCTTTTGAAATTATTTCACTTTTTAGATTTGTGACACTGCTGACCAAATGTTCAGCACTTTTCTCATTTAGGTTCATGACTGCCTCCACAATTCTGACAGTTAGCAATGAGGTTTGCTATGGGTTTTGCTGTGTGCGCAACGCCCTTTTGTTTATACCTCTTTTTCATTTTAACCTTATGTTGCATACTATCAACATTTGCACTGCCAGACACTGCAAGCACGCTTTTCTCATTCATAAGTAGACTTGTGTGCTTCTCTGTAAGCTCATATATTTGACAAATCTCCATGGCTTTGCTCAACATTAAATCACCATCTTGAAGCAAAGTCTTTCACACTGCATCATTAACACCACACAAAAGTTGGTCTTTAATCAGCTCATCTCTTATAGCACCAAATCTGCATGATTTTGGTTTATTTCTCAAGTCAGTTCTCCAGGATTTTGATTTCTTGTATAAAATATGTGCCTTTCTATTGTACTATTCATTTGAGGGTTGCACGTGTCTCTAAATTTGTTTTAAGCAATCAGGGTCTTCCCATTTTCAGCCTGTATCACAATATGGCAGTCTTCCCACTCCCCTGCATACGTAGCAGGTGCATACACGACTGAATGTTCCCTCTCAATGGCCTCTGAGCCAGCTAAATTTAGTATAAATGCTTTTGTACATGTGTTTTATCTGAAAATGCAGTATGTACGAAAATATATTCTTGCTCAAACACTTGCCAATGCTCAGCAATATAAAACACCAGCGGATCAGGTTTGTGAAATCCCTGTGCCATAACAACAAAATACATTTAAATAAAAGCATAGAACAGGTACTTGTAATTATTCTTAACTGCACAACAATCTCTCTGAAAAGGTTTCTCTATAACACTGCAAACACTCCAGACACTTCAGGTACTTCAAATAGCTTTAGTTAATGTGAAAAAATAGTACATTGTGAGGAAATGTTAGCATTTTTGTACATTTTAAACAGTTCAGAATTTTTTTCAAACACTGTGTCACAATACTGGCCATTTTGTTTACCTCTGTAATTAATCTTGAACATTTTGAATGCTTCACCGCACATTCAACAACTGAAAAATCATTTAAATGAGTCTAAGTACCTTTGAATATATTTGTCCACTTCTAACTTCAGGCCTCATGGTTTGCAAGCTGCTTCACCTTTAGATCCATTCTGACATCATGTCACTTGTCTTGTGTGTTCAAATGACAGAATGAGCCTGGTTGTGAGTTCAAGTTGTTTATTATACATATACACATCAGGACTTGTAACTAGAACATTTACTAAAGCTAACAGACTTATTACTTCACTTTCACATGTGCATCTCCATACGTGCTTTCACTCATCTTTATGAAATCATCATCTTTTGGTACTCATTTTTGTATTTGTCATTTGTTGTCTTTTTGTCATTTTCTTTCTGTTGTCATTGTGTTTGGCATCTGTGTCTTTTTCTCAGTCTTTTTAATGTGTTCTTCAGTCTTTTTTGCCTTGGTCATCTTTTTGTCATCTTTGTGCTTTGTCATTCTTTGTCATTTTGTCATCTTGTTGCTGTTGTCTTATCTTTTTATTATCTTTGTCTTTCTGTCTTTGTCATTGTCTTTGCTTTTTGTTTTGTCTTTGTCATTTTGTTTTCTTGTCTTTTGTCTTGTCAACTTTTTTTCTGTTTTGTCTGTTTTTTGTCTTCTGTCTTTTTGTCTGTTTTTTGCCTTTTGTCTTTTTTGTCATCTTTTGTCTGTTTTTGTCATTTTGTCTTTTGCCTTAGTCTTGTCTTTTTTGTCTTTCATGATGACAAATACAACAAAGGCAAAAGACAAAGACTGTCTTATCCTCATAGTCTTTGTCACCTTTGTCCTTTTGTCATTGCCTTTTTGTCCTTCTGCCGTCATCTTTAAGACTACAACACATCAAAAGACAAGGCAACGACAAAGATGACTACAGGACAAAGGTGATGACAAAGACTATGATAAAAGACAAATCGTCTTTGTCTTCTTTGTCTTTTTTCTTGTCTTTTTGTCTTTGTCATCTTTATCTTTTGATATCTTTATCGCCTTTGTCTTTTGATGTAGTGTCATTGTCTTTGTGTTCTTTGTCATCATCTGTTGTCATCTTTGTCATCGTCTTTGTCATCTTTTTGCTCATCTTTTTGTCTCGTCTTTGCCTCGTCATCTGTGTCATCTGTAACATTCTTTTTGTCCTTTTGTCATCATCTTTGTCATATTGTCAACTTTGTCATTGCCTTGTCTTTTGATGTCACCATCTTTGTCATTGTCTGTCATCTTTGTCTTTGTCATCGTCTTTGTCATCTATCATTGCCTTTTTGTTCTTTTGTTGGCTCTCGTCTTTCTCACCTTTCTTTGTCGTCGCCGTTGTCTATTGTGATCTTTTGTCATTTTTTTGTCTTTTTGTCTTTTTTTTCTCTTTTGGTTATCTTTGTCTTTTTATTGTCTATGTCATGTTTGTCATCTGTCCGTCATCATTTAGTCATGTTGGTCTTGTCGTCTTTGTCATCCTTTAGTCTGTCATTTTGTCATTGTCTTTGTCATCTTTGTCGTCATCGGCCTTTAGTCTTTGCCATCTTTTTGTCATTGTCTTTTTGTCGTCCTTTAGTCTTTGTTATCTTTGTTGTCTTTTTCATCTTTGTCATCATCCTTTTTTTGTCTTTTTGTCTTCCATCTTTTTATCTTTTTGTCGTCATCTTTTTGTCATCTTTCTGTAGTCTTTCTGTCATCTTTGTCATTGTCTTTCTCATCTTTGTCATCATCTCATCAAGTCTTATTTTCATCATCTTTTTGCCATCATCTTTTCATCTTTTTTATGATTGTCATCTTTTTGTTGTCCTTATTGTTGTTTTTGTTGATGTCTTTTTCATCGTCTTTTTGTCATCGTTTGTCTTTTTGTCTTTTTGTTGTCTGTCTTTTTGTCATTTGTCTTTTTGTCTTTGTCATCTGTCTTTTTGTCTTCGTTTGTCTTTTTGTCATCGTCTTTGTTGTCATCTCGTGTTGTCTTGTAGTTCTTTTTCTCGTCTTTTTCTCATCTTTTTGTCTTTCTGCCATCATTGTTTTGTCATCTTTTTGTCATCGTCTTCTTGCTGTTGTCTTTTTGTTTTCATCTTTTTGTCATCATAGTCTTATTGTCATCACCTTTGTCACCATCATCATCTTTGTCATCTTTTTATCATCATCTGTCATCTTTTTTGTCATCGTCTTGCTGTCGTCTTTTTGTCTTCATCTTTTTTGTCACCATCATCATCTTTTTGTTGTCTTTTTGTCTTCATCTTTTTGTCATCATCTGTCGTATTTTTGTCATTTTTTTTACGTTCTTTGTCATCGTCTTTTGGTCTTTGTCACATTTGTCTCTCTTTTTGTTGTCGTCTGTCTTTTTATCTTTTAGTCACCTGTCTTTTTGTCATCATCTTTTTGTCTTCATCTTTGTCATCTTCATCATGTCCTCTTGTCATTGCCGCCATTTGTCTTTGTCCTCTTTTTGTCATTGTCTTTTTCGATGTCTTTGTCATCATCTTCTTTGTCATCGCCATCCTTGTCATCTTTTTGTCTTGTCTTTGTCTTTTTGTTGTGGTCTGTATTTGTCATTTTATTGTCATCATCTTTTTATCGTTGTCTTTGTCACCTTTTTGTCATCTTTTTGTCTTTGTCATTTTCGTCTTTGTCGTCGTGTCTTTGCTGTCATTTTGTCTTTTTGTCATTTTTGTCATCTGTCTTTTCTTTTTCTCATTTGTCTTTTTGTCATCATCTTTGTCATCGTGTCGTCTTATCATCTCTTTGTCATCTTTTTGTCATCGTCTTTTTGTCATTGCCTTTTGTCATCATCTTTTTGTCATCTTTTTGTTTTTTGTCTTTTGTTGTCTTCTTTTTTCATTGTTGTCTGTCGTCATCTTTGTTGTGCCCTCTTGTCATCATATTTGTCATCATAGTCATCTTTTTGTCATCTTTGTTGTGTCTTCTTGTCATCTTTTTGTCATCATCGTCATCTCTGTCATCTTTTTTCATCATCTTTGTCATCATCTTTCTCGTCTTTATCATCGCCATCCTTGTCTTTTTGTCTTCTTGTCACCTTTGTCTGTCATTTTGTCTTTGTTGTGGTCTGGGTTTATTATCTGCCTTTTTGTCGTCTTATCTTTTTGTTGTCATCTTTGTCGTCTTTTTGTCTTTTTGACATTGTCCTTGCCTATCGTTTTGTTTTTCTTGTGTCTTTGTAATTTTGTCATCTGTCTTTGTCATCATCTTTATGCCTTTGTCATCTTGTCATCATTGTCTTTTTGTCAGCGTCTTTTTGTCATCGTCATAATCCTTTTGTCATTGTCTGTCTTTTGTCTTCGTGTTTTTGTAGTAAGTTTTTTAGTCATCGTCTTTTTGTCATCTTTGTCATCGTCTGTCGTCATCTTCAGTGTTGTCGTCTTTTTGTAATTTTGTTGTCATCTTTGTCGTCTTTTTGTCTCTTTTTGTCTTTTTGTCATCTGTCTTTTTGTTGTCATCTTTTTGGCATTGTTTTTGTTGTCTGTGTTGTCATGACTTCTTATCGTCTTTGTCTTTTTGTCATCCTTTTGTTGTCTTTTTGTCATCTTTATCATCATCTTTGTCATTGCTGTGGGTGTCTTTGTCATTGTCATGTCGTCTTGTCATCTTTTTGTCATCCTTTTGCCATTATCATCTTTCTGTCATCCCATTTTTATCATTTTCTGTAGTCTTATCTTTTGTCATCGAAATCTTTGTCTTGTCTTTTAGTGTCATCTTTTTTGTCATCTTTTTGTCATCTTTCTTTTTATCGTCGCCTTTGTCATCATCTTTGTCATCATCTTTGTCATCTTTTTGTCTTTTTGCTCTGTCATTTTTGTCTTTTTGTTTTCTTTTTGTCTTTGTCATCATATTTGTCGTCATCGTCTTTATCATCTTTTTTGTCTTTTTGTCACTTTTTTTGTCATTGTATGTCTTTTTGTCATCTTTGTCATTTGTCTTTGTCGTCTTTTTGTCTTTTGTCGTCTGTCATTTCTTTGTCTTTTTGTTGTCTTCTTTTTGTCTTTGTCATATTTGTCATCATCGTCTTTATCGTCTTTTTTGCCTTTTTGTTGTCATGTCTTTTTGTCATTGTATGTCTTTGTCATCTTTGTCATTTGTCTTTTTGTTGTCTTCTCTCTGCCTTTTTGTCATCTGTCTGTTGTCTTTTTGTCATAGTCTTTGTCGTCATCTTTTTGTCATCGTTGTCTTTGTCGTCTTTTTGTCAGTCTTTTTATCTTTTGTCATCTTTGTCATTTTTTCATCATCTTCGTCATCATCTTTGTCTTTGTCATCGCACATCCTTGCCATCTTTTTGTCTTGTCTTTGTCATCTGTCTTTTTGTTGTGATCTGTCTTTGTTGTTCTATTGTCCTCTTTTTATTGCCGTCATCTTTGTTGTCGTCTTTCTGTATTCTTTTTGTCTTTGTCATTTTTGTCTTTGTCGTCATCTTTGTTGTCATCTTTTTGTCTTTGTCATCTTTTTATCATCTGTCTTTTCTTTTTGTCATCGTTTGTGTTTTTGTCATTGTCTTTGTAATTGTGCCATCTTTTTGTCATCTTTTTGTTATTGTCTTTTTTGTCGTCGCCTTTTTGTTGTCTTTTTGTCATTGTTTTTGTCATCTTTTGTTGTCTTTGTCACCATCTTTTTGTCATTATCTTTGTCGTCATCTTTGTCACTGTCTTTTTGTCTGTCTTTTTGTTTTTCTTCTATTTGTCTTTTTGTCATCTACTTTTGTCTTTGTCTTTTTATCATCGTCTTTTTGTCATCCTTTTGTCATAGTTTTGCTGTCGTCTTTTTGTCATCATTGTCATCTTTTTGTTGTCTTTTTGTCTCTGTCTTTTTGTCATCATCTTTGTCATCTTATTTTTGCCATTTTTTTGTCATTCTATGTCGTCTTATGGTATTTACCATCTTTGTCTTTTTGTTTGTTTATAGGTTCATAGGTGTGTACTAGGCTAATGGCCCTGGGGCCTTTACAAGCCTAGCCGTAGGATTTCCCTAAGCATAGTGCCACCCGACCTTAGTTCCCAGTGCCTCTGTCAAGTAGAGCCACTGGAGTTATCCCCGGGGTGAATTTTCTGTTTCCCATCCACTCATCAAGATTTCTCTTGAAGAGGGTCAGTGAAGTGCTCTGCTTGAAATGTATAGCATAGGCAGTCTCTGTGTTATGAACTTGTTCATCCAGCGTGTTCTGTTAATTGTGATAATGAGGTTGAGGTCTCTGGAGCATGTGGTGCGGAGAGATTGGGATTTCTTTAGATGTAGCATTTCTAACAGAACTGGGTCAAACATGGATTTATAAGTCAAGCAGAGATCAACTCTAAGTAGGCGATATGAGACAGAGAATAGTTGGAGTTTTTTGAGTCTGTCCATATAGAACAAGTGTTTAAGGCCTAGGATCCTCTTTGTGATGTACTTTTCTAGCCTCTCCAGTTGTGTCTAGTGAGTTACATGCCAAATGGGACATTGTACTTGATGGCTGGCCTAATGAAGGAGGAGTAGAGGGAGACTATGACCTCTTTCTTCCTGGATGGAAAACCCTTAGTAATGAGATGTGCCATATAGAAGGACTTTCTGACTACAGTGGCATTCTGTCCACAGTGGCAATGTGGTGATCAAAAGAGAGGTTGCTGTCAACCTGTGTTTCCAGATTTCTTATAACGCCTTCTGTGTTCAGTGAACTACCATCAATGTTTAATTCATGGGAACTGGATTTTTCCCAAAGGGGATGATGACACATTTTTTGTCATTGAGCTTAATGCCATGGCTCTGACACCAGTCATTAATCTCAGTGATGCCATTTTGCAGGATGTCAACATCACTTGGGGAATTAATAATAGCTCCCAACTTGCAATCGTCTGTGAACTTTGTCAGCCAGAGGCCCTTTGTGTTGGCCTGGACTTCAAAGAAGTAGATGTCAAACAGGAGAGGACCCAGGACTGAACCCTGTGGGACTCCACTCGTGACTAGCAGGCAGTCTGACTTGGAGTCAGCTACTTTCACACTGTGGGTTCTATCTGTAAGCTGGTTTGCAACCCACCTAATGATATTGGGATTAATGCCTAGCTTAGTGAGTTTTTCTGTGATTCCTGAGTGGGGAATGGTATCAAAAGCCTTGGCCAGATCAAGGTGGGCTGTATGAACCACCTTGCCTTCATACACAGCTCTGGTGACTGACTCAAAGAAGTTGACCAAGTTGAGCAGGCATGATCTACCCCTCACAAAACCAAACTGTGTGGAATTCAGAGTTTGGGGATTCTCTAAATCCTTGTTTATTAGGTCCATGATGATGGGTTTCATAGCTTTGCATATCAGGCTTGTCAGGCTAATGGAGCGATAGTTCCCATGGTCTGTAGTCGCTCCTCTTTTGTGGAGAGGGATGACTGTGGCAGTGTGCCATTCAGTAGGGATAACACCTGAAGTGAGGTTGTGATTGAACAGGGCACACAGATGAGGTGCCAGTTCACTCTGTAGTTCATCTAAGAACACAGCCAGGGATATTGTCAGATCCCATAGAAGCTGTATTCTTGGCCTTGGACAGTGCTGTTTTAACCTGTGCAGCAGTAATACTGGGTGCCTAGGCAATATACATGTATTGTGATTGGTCCTGGGGGGTAAATTTGGCAATGAATCAGTTT
The DNA here is from genome assembly GCF_019279795.1 of Protopterus annectens. Taxonomy (NCBI): domain Eukaryota; kingdom Metazoa; phylum Chordata; order Ceratodontiformes; family Protopteridae; genus Protopterus; species Protopterus annectens. The sequence continues at coordinate 1,166,355,179 of NC_056748.1, read as the reverse complement.
ACTGGCAATATCTGTTGGCTCGTTATAGGAGGTACCATTGTGCAGTAGCTCAGGGCAAATCTGGGTATTGCCATGGAGATTCTTTACATAACTATAGAAGGCCTTGTTTATAGGTTCATAGGTGTGTACTAGGCTAATGGCCCTGGGGCCTTTACAAGCCTAGCCATAAGATTTCCCTAGCATAGTGCCACCCGACCTTAGTTCCCAGTGACACTGTTGAGTAGAGCCACTGGAATTATCCCCAGGGTGAATTTTCTGTTTCCCATCCACTCATCAAGATTTCTCTTGAAGAGGGTCAACGAAGTGCTCTGCTTGAAATGTATAGCAAAGGCAGTCTCTGTGTTATGAACTTGTCCATCCAGCGTGTTCTGTTAATTGTGATAATGAGGTTGAGGTCTCTGGAGCATGTGGTGCGGAGAGATTGGGATTTCTTTAGATGTAGCATTTCTAACAGATCTGGGTCAAACATGGCTTTGTAAGTCAAGCAGAGATCAACTCTAAGTAGGCGATATGAGACAGAGAATAGTTGGAGTTTTTTGAGTCTGTCCATATAGGACAAGTGTTTAAGGCCTAGGATCCTCTTTGTGAAGTACTTTTCTAACCTCTCCAGTTGTGTCTAGTGAGGTACATGCCAAATGCGGCATTGTACTCCATGACTGGCCTAATGAGGGAGGAGTAGAGGGAGATGATTATAGGTTCATAGGTTCATAGGTTCATACTAGGCTATCTGCCCTAGGGCATTTATAAGCCTAGCCAGTGTGTGTGGCGTTCACCACCCATTTTAAATTCATTTTGCTATGCCCATTTTCGAGGTTAGTATACTGTGCCTCTGTCTAACAGTGACACAGAAGTGATACCCGGGGTAAACCTACGATCTCCCATCCACTCATCAAGATTCCTCTTGAAGAGAGTCAATGAGGGACTCTTCCTAACCTGGACTGGGATTTTATTCCAGAGTGAAGGGAGCCTCTGGGTTATGAATCTGTCCCTCCAGCATGTCCTATTTATTTCAGTGCTGAGGCTCAAGTCTCTCAAGCACTTAGCTCGATGGCATTTGGATTTTCTGAGGTGCAACATGTCCATTAATTCCGGGTTGGACATGGCTTTATACGTCAGACACAGATTGCCTCTGAGCAGGCGGTATGCCACTGAGTAGAGCTGGAATTTCTTTAACCGGGCAGCATATGGCATCTGTTTGAGCCCTTTGATCCTCTTGGTGAGGTACTTTTGGGGTCTTTCCAGTTGCTGCAGGTGTCTGGTAAGGTACATCCCAAAAGGGGCATTGTACTCAATTATGGGCCTGATGAGGGATGAGTAAAGAGGCACGATGACCTCCACTGATCTAGATGTGAATCCCTTCATGATTAGGTGGGCTATATAAAATGTTTTTCTAACCACTTTGGCCACATGGTTATGAAATGAGAGATTGCTATCAACTTGGGTCCCCAGGTCCCTAATTACTTCTTCTGTACTTAATGGATTACCACCTATGTGGTAATTTGTGGGCACTTTATTTTTGCCAAAGGGGATGACTATACACTTTTTGGTGTTTAGCTTGAGGCCATGGCTCTGGCACCAGTTGTCTGTTTCTATGAGGCCCTTTTGGAGGATGCTTTTGTCGTCTGGAGAGTTGATTATGGCACCCAGTTTGCAGTCATCTGCGAACTTGGTCAGCCACAGTCCTTCCGTGTTGGCCTATACCTCTGAGAAATTGAGCCAGTTTGCAACCCATCTAGTGACATAGGGGTTTATATTTAAGCTGGTGAGCTTATCTATAATGCCCGAGTGGGGTATTGTATCGAAGGCTTTTGCGAGGTCCAGGCAGGCTATGTGGACCACCTTCCCCTCGTCAATGGCCTTGGTGACTGTTTCAAAGAAATCAACCAGGTTTAAGAGGCAGTATCTGCCCTTAACAAAGCTGAACTGGGTAGAATCCAGTGTCTGTAGGTCCCCAATATCTTTATTTACGAGATCCATGATGATCCTTTCCATAGTTTTGCAGACCAAGCTACTCAGGCTTATGGGGCAATAGCTTCCAGGATCCGTTGAGGCACCACCTTTGTGGAGAGGGACCACTGTTGCTGTATGCCACTCTTTGGGTACATATCCTGTAGTAAGGATGAGATTGAACAGTAGTTTTATGTTTGGGTTTAGCTCTTCTTGGAGTTCATGTAGGACCCAGCCCGGGACACCGTCTGGTCCCATTGATGCTGTGTTTTTTGCTTTGGAGAGGGTGGCTCTTACCTGAGTATCTGAGATGTCAGAGGAGCAGCACTCTGCTGGGATAGATATTTGCCCTTTTGGTGGGGAGTGGGGGGAGTTTGCGCTGAACCTGTCAGCTAGGATGTTGGCAATGTCTGTGGGTTTGGTGTGTTTTTTGTCATTTTGGACTAATTCTGAGCATATCTGGGAATTCCCACCCAGGTTCCTAACATAACTAAAGAAAGCCTTGTGATTATCCTTGGTGTCCTGTGCAATTTTTCTCTCGAAGCTGGCCTTAAACTATTTTATGAGTGCCCGTAGTTTTTTGTTAATACTGATCAGAGATGCCTTCCCTTTTTGGGATTTTGCTCTATCATGTAGTAGCTTCCTCCTTCTGTTGTATAGTTTGTTTATGGCTGGGGTCCACCAGACAGGACGTCTGCCTTTGGAGGATTGGGTCTTGGTTTTATTTGGGATTGCATGATCCATGCATTCCTGAAGGTGTTCATAGAATGCGTTTATAAAGGATTCTGCGGTCTGGGCCGAATTTTCCACAGACCCGGGGGCTTTGAAGGATTCCACCTCGGTTTTGAGGAGTGTGAAATTTGCTTTAGAGAAGTTTTTCACTGTGGTTTTCTGGGTAGGGGATGGGGTCAGGATGTGAATATCCAGTGAGATTAGTTTATGGTCTGATCTTACCAGTGAGGGATACACTTCTGGTCTGGAGCATAAAGTCCCCATGTTGGTGATGATCAGGTCCAGTATGTTTTCCCCTCTTGTGGGAGTGGTAACAAGTTGTTCCATAGCATTTGAGTTTATAAATTCTAGGAACCTTTGGGCTAGGGTATTGGAGCTAGAGTAATGCTCCCAGTCTATGTTTGGGTAGTTGAAGTCGCCCAATATAATGGTGTTTGGAGAGACCTTCATATTTTCCAGTGTTCTCAGGAAGGTCGAGTGGGGTTCCTGGGTTTGGGAGGGTGGTCTGTAGCAGGATATAAACTGGAAGGCAGTTTTACCCACTGTTAGTTGCACATGGATAGTCTCTGATGCTTCGTGCTGTGCCACCAACCTGGAGGTGTGGGTGTCTTTGACAAATATTGATACTCCCCCTACTTTTGTGGTTCGGTCAAAATTTTGGGGCCGAAAAGCATGGTATGAGGTATAACCTGGTAGTGCTGGGGTGCTCTCGGGAGCCTTGAACCAGGTTTCTGTTACTGCACAGATATCGATGTTCTCCATGCTAAGGAGAGTTTTGAGTGCATGTATCTTGAGGTTTAGACTTCTGGCGTTGAGTAGCATTACTCTTAGTTTCTTATCCCTTGTGATACCTACGGAGGTGGGTTTGTCTTTTGAGCCTTGCCTAAAAAAGGCACTATGGGATAGCAAGAGCCTTTGCCAATATCCGAAAGCCCAGGGGTGACAGGTGCAAGCGTCCCTAGCGAAGCATCGTGGCTTGTCGAGCATGTCATCCCAGGCTGACAGGCATTGGATCCCCTTTGAATGACACCAATACTTAAGCCAATTGTTGAAATTGATCATCTTGTCTTCATATTGTGGCATCATTCTTGGTGAGGGTAAGATGCTACTCAAGGTCAGGGTCATACTGGCCTGGGCTACATGCTCAGAGAGCTCCTCTATGTCTCTTTTCATGTAGTCCAGGGAGGTATGTCTCAGGTCATTCACACCAGCATGGACAATGACTGAGTCATATTTGTACTTGCTTTGGAGTGACCTGAGTGCTTGTGTTATGTGGCGGATCCTAGTGCCCGACAGGCAGCTCACCGTGACCTTCTCCTTGTTCAGCCTGGTGAGCGGGACATCAGTGTGCCTGACGATAGTCACCTATTACAAGTGTATCAGGTGTGTTGTTTAGCCTTAAGGGCTGTGACTGTTCAGCACACTGGCTTTGTGAGATATGTGTTGCACGTGTTTTGTTTTGGGGTAGCAGTTGCTTGGGTGTCTGCTTTGGAGGTCTCTGCTGCTTAGGCAGATTTTTATTTAGAGCCTCCGAGTATGTTTTTGTGTGTTTGTTTGATTTGCTGTCGTGGTAGGTCTATGTGAGACTGGAATTGTAGTGAGTGTGGTTTCCTTCTCCTCCTGACTGGTTACGCCAGTACTGAGTTGAGAGAACTTAGCCTCCAGTTTGGCTATATGGTTGCATCTCTCACATGTGTTGGAATTTGTTGGGAGGAGGAGAGGGTTGTCTGTGTACATGAGGCAGTTGTAACATTGCCTCAAGATTCCCAGATTCACCAGCTGGACCGGAGAGGAGATTGACAACTGACCTTTGGACATGCTAGAATAGTATTTGGAATTCCTTTATAATTGAAAAAAAGGGCCAATGGGGAACAAGGTACTCAAGGAGAGTTTGTGAGGGTGTAGTGCTTTTAATTTTTTAGTGCTGATTTATATAATTGCTTTAGTGAGCAAGTGCCAGGTAACTTAAATGTAAAAATGACAAACAGTAACTTTCTTTCAAGTGAAACTAGGAAATAAGTACAGTAAGCAATGCAGATATCACTAGGGATCCATAGAAGTGCTGAAAAGCCACGTTTTAGGTGGAATTAGCTTTTCAGTGAAATAACAAGGCAACAAACAACAAGCATACAAACAAAGCTAGATTCAGCAAGCCTGGATCTAGTCTATGCTACAGCAAACAAGGTGTACCAATTTCAGTAAGAAACAGTTCAAATATGCAGGCACTATAAGCCTTTAACCAGAAATTCCCAGCTCAGAAGGGAAGAGTCCAGCCTCTCCTTCCGCAAGAGTGCAGACCATGAGCTTTCTTAATGTAAAATAACTGGCCTGAAGCCCAAGTGCTTAAACCAGAACTAATACACTTTTAGAATAACAGACACTGAGCCCTCAATCAGCAGTTCCCAACTTAGAAGGATGTAAGCTACCTGTCCTACCACCACAGTGCAGGCCACAAACCTTCCTAATGTAAAACAACTGGTCTGAAGCCCAAGTGCTTAATCCAAAAGACGTAGAATGATAGCTACACTTTAATCAAGTTACTACCAAGCAGTAATAAATACAATTGAATACTTTAAAGAATGCCTGGATTAGTGCTCAAGTTATACAAACAAAGCTAGATTCAGCAAGCCTGGATCTAGTCTATGCTATAGCAAACAAGGTGTACCAATTTCAGTAAGAAGTAGTTCAGATATGCAGGCACTATAAGCCTTTAACCAGAAATTACTGGCTCAGAAGGGCAGAGTCCAGCCTGTCCTCCCACAAGAGTGCAGACCACGAACCCTCTTAATGTAAAATAACTGGCCTGAAGTCCAAGTGCTTAAACCAGAATTAATACACTTTTAGAATAACAGACACTAAGCCCTCAATCAGCAGTTCCCAACTTAGAAGGATGTAAGCTACCTGTTCTGCCACTACAGTGCAGACCACAAACCTTCTTAATGTAAAACAACTGGTCTGAAGCCCAAGTACTTAAACTAAAAGGCTTAGAATGAGTTACACCAAGCAGTAATAAATACAACTGAGTACTTTTAAGATGACGCAAAAGCAAAATAAAGTAGGAAGAAACACAAATACAGTAAAAGCAGATTTTTTTTTTTTTTTTTTGTGGAAAGAAAGAAAGGAAAGAGAGAAAGGAGTAGCAGAAACTAAGCTGATTGGCCTTCTCAAATGTTCTTCCTGTACTGGGTAGAATGAGGTAATGACACTAGACTGGGAGGAGGGTCCCAGATCAAATTTACACTAGAAGCGGGCAACTGCAAAGCCACCAACTATAAAAAAACTATACCAACAGGGAGGGAGGGTGGGAAACAAACTGCAGAAATGTTTCTCACAGCTAAAAAGCAGCAGTGAGCCTTTAAATGAAAGTTTTAAACAGCTAAAGGAGCCTCTAGAAAAAAAGAGTTTAACTGCAAGTTATCAGAAACAAACAACCCAACAGATGCTTAATAAAAGTGGACAATTTCCAGTTAATACCTCACACACAGTGAAACTAGCTAGAAAAATACACAGTACACAAAGTGCTATAAATAACAAAGAAATAAAGAACAAAATAAACAAAAAACAGAATACTTAATGTTATATATTATAGCTCCGAGTTTCCTCAGTGTCCTTTCTTAGTTCAGCTCAATGTGAAATGGCAGAACACTCACAACTGAACTTCTTAGGTAACAGAAAGTTGAAACCTGAGACAGCTTTTAAGAAAGAAATCTCAAAAGAACCAATGAGGTGCTTAGTCTAAGCTGTAGTCCAGGTGACCTCAGTCAGCCATTGACCTCAAACAATTCTCTCTCACTGAAACACCTGATGGCTTTGGCTAAACCAAGATGTCCCTGAATATGTGCTCAGACACACAGCCTCCACAAACACTAGGCCCCAATACAAGCCTGAATATGGAAATGCTACAAATATCCTCACTACTTAGAACAAATGCAGAAATGTTTCTCACAGCTGAAAAGCAGCAGTGAGCCTTTAAATGAAAGTTTTAAACAGCTAAAGGAGCCTCTAGAAAAAAAAAAGTTTAACTGCAACAAGTTATCAGAAACAAACAACCCAACAGATGCTTAATAAATGTCATGTTTGTCATCTGTTTTTGTCATCATTTAGTCATGTTGGCCTTGTCGTCTTTGTCATCCTTTAGTCTGTCTTTTTGTCATTGTCTCTGTCGTCATCAGCCTTTAGTCTTTGCCATCTTTTTGTCATTGTCTTTTTGTCGTCCTTTAGTCTTTGTTATCTTTATCTTTTTCATCTTTATCATCCTTTTTTCGTCTTTTTGTCTTCCATCTTTTTGTCATCATGTTTTTGTCATCTTTCTGTAGTCTTTCTGTCGTCTTTTTGTCATTGTCTTTCTCGTCTTTGTCATCTCATCATGTCTTATTTTCATCATCTTTTTGCCATCATCTTTTCATCTGTTTTATAATCATCATCTTTTTGTCGTTTTTATTATCGTTGTTGTTTTTGTTGTCATCTTTTTCATCGTCTTTTTATCATCTTTTTGTCATTGTCTTCTTGCTGTTGTCTTTTTGTTTTCATCTTTTTGTCATCGTAGTCTATTGCCTTTTTGTCATGTTTTTGTCATCATCTTGCTGTTGTTTTTTTGTTTTCATCTTTTTGTCATCATAGTCTTTGTCATCACCTTTGTCATCATCATCTTTTTGTCATCTTTTTATCGTCGTCTTTTTGTCATCTTTTTGCCATTGCCTTGCTGTCGTCTTTGTCTTTGTCTTTTTGTCACCATCGTCATCTTTTTGTTGTCTTTTGTCTTCATCTTTTTGTCGTCATCGTCTGTCATTGTATTTTTGTCATTTTTTTACATTCTTTGTCATCGTCTTTTGGTCTTTGTCACATTTGTCTCTATTGTTGTCATCTGTCTTTTTATCTTTTTGTCACCTATCTTTTTGTCGTCATCTTTTTGTCTTCATCTTTGTCTTTATCATGTCCTCTTATCATCTTTTTGTCATTGTCTTCTTGTCATCACCGCCATTTGTCTTTGTCCTCTTTTTATCATTCTTTTTCGATGCCTTTGTCATCGTCTTCTTTGTTATTGCCATCCTTGTCATCTTTTTGTCTTGTCTTTGTCTTTTTGTCTTTTTGTTGTGGTCTGTCTTTGTCATTTTATTGTCATCATCTCTTTATCATTGTCTTTGTCATCTTTTTGTCATCTTTTTGTCTTTGTCATTTTTGTCTTTGTCGTGTCTTTGTTGTCATCATTTTGTCTTTTTGTCATCTTTTTATCATCTGTCTATTCATTTTGCCATTTGTCTTTGTCATCATCTTTGTCATCGTGTCGTCTTATCTTTCTGTCATCTTTTTGTCATCGTCTTTTTGTCATTGTCTTTTGTCGTCATCTTTTTGTCATTGTTTTTTGTCAACTTTTGTTGTCTTTGTCGTCATCTTTTTGTCATCATCTTTGTTGTCATCATCTTTGTTGTCTTGTCCTTTTGTCGTCTTTGTCATCTGTCTTTTTGACTTTTTGTTGTCTGTCTTTTTGTCTGTCTTTTTGTTGTCATCTTTTTGTCATCGTCTTTGTCGTCTTTGTTGTCATGTCCTCTTGTCATCGTCTTTTTGTCTTTTCATCATCATCTGTCATCTTTTTTCGTCGTCTTTGTCATCATCTTTGTCGTCGTCATCTTTGTCATCGCCATTCTTGACACCTTTTTGTCTTGTCTGTCTTTTTGTCTTTGTTGTGGTCTTTGTCTTTTTAGCTGCCTTTTTGTCATCTTTTTATCGTCGTCTTTGTTATCTTTTTGTCATTGTTTTTGTCGTCTTTTTTATCGTCTTTTTATATTTTTGTCATTGTTTTTCTCGTCTTTTTGTTGTCATCTTTGAGTGAGTGTGGTTTCCTTCTCCTCCTGACTGGTTTTGCCAGTACTGAGTTGAGAGAACTTAGCCACCAGTTTGGCTTTTGTCTTTTCTCACATGTGTTGGAATTTGTTGGGAGGAGGAGAGGGTTGTCTGTGTACATGAGGCAGTTGTAGCATTGTCATCATTTTCTTTATTCTGCCTCTTTTGAGAGGAGATTGACAACTGACCTTTGGACATTAGAATAATCTTTAGTCTTCATTTTAATTGTAAACAAGGGCCAATGGGTGTAGTGCTTTTTGTAATCTTTAGTGCTGACTTATAATTGCTTTAGTGAGCAAGTGCCAGGTAACAAGTGCAATGTGTTACAGGTAACTTAATGCAAAAAAATCAAACAACAACTTTTTTTCAAAGCAAGGAAATAGGTACAGTAACCAGTAACCATATCATATCACTAGGGATCCACAGAAGTGCTGAGTGAGGAGGTGGGAATTAGTAGTGGAAATAACAAGCAGTACCAATTTCAGTAAGATACAGTTCAAATATTCAGGCACTATAAACCTTTTGCCAGAAATTCCCAGCTCAGAAGGGCAGAGTCTTTGTCTTTTGTTTGTCCTTTTGTCTTTTTGTTATCTTTTTCATTGTCTTTGTTCCCAACTTAGAAGGATGAAAGCTACCTCTTGTCATCTTTGTCATGCCACAAACCTTCCTAATGTAGAACAACTGATCTGAAGCCCAAGTGCTTAATCCAAAAGACTTAGAATGATAGCTACACTTTAACCAAGTCTGTCTTTTTGTCTTTGTTGTGGTCTGGGTTTTTTTTATCATCTGCCTTTTTGTTGTCTTATCGTCTTTTTGTTGTAATCTTTGTCATCTTTTTGTCTTTTTGTCATTGTCCTTGTCTGTCTTTTTGTTTTTCTTGTGTCTTTTAGTCATTCTTTCATCTGTCTTTGTCATCATCTTTGTGCCTTTGTCATCTTGCCATCATTGTCTTTTTGTCGGCATCTTTTTGTCATCGTCATCATCTTTTTGTCATCGTCTTTTTGTGTTCTTTTGTCTTTGTCTTTTTGTAGTAATTTTTTGTCATATTCTTTTTGTCGTCTGTTGTCATCTTCATTGTTGTCGTCTTTTTGTCCTTTTGTTATCTTTGTCGTCTTTTTGTCTGTTTGTTGTCTGTCGTTTTGTTGTCATCTTTCTGTCATTCTTTTTGTTGTCTGTGGTGTCATGACCTCTTATTGTCTTTGTCTTTTTGTCATCCTTCTGTCTTTTTGTCATCTTTATCATCATCTTTGTCGTTTCTGTGGTTGTCTTTGTCATTGTCATGTCGTCTTGTCATCTTTCTGTTGTCCTTTTGCCATCGTTATCTTTCTGTCATCGCATTTTTATCATTTTCTGTAGTCTTGTCTTTTGTCATCGGAATCTTTTTGTCTTGTTTTATTGTCATCTTTTTTGTCATCTTTGTTGTCTTTATCGTCGCCTTTGTCGTCATCTTCGTCATTGTCTTAGTCGTCCTTTTGTCTTTGTCATCTGTCATTTCTTTGTCTTTTGTCTTCTTTTTGTCTTTGTCATCATATTTGTCGTCATCGTCTTTATCATCTTTTTTGTCTTTTTGTCAACATGTATTTTTGTCATTGTATGTCTTTTTGTCATCTTTGTCATTTGTCTGTCTTTTTGTTGTCTTCTCTGTCTTTTTTGTCATCTGTCTCTTGTCGTCTTTTTGTCATCGTCTTTGTCGTTGTCTTTTTGTCATCATTGTCTTTGTCTTTTTGTCATTGTCTTTTTATCTTTTGTCATCTTTGTCATTTTTTCGTCATCTTCATCATCTTTGTCTTTGTCATCGCACATCCTTGTCATCTTTTTGTCTTGTCTTTGTCATCTGTCTTTTTGTTGTGGTCTGTCTTTGTTGTTTTATTGTCATCATCTTTATATTGTCGTCATCTTTGTTGTCATCTTTCTGTATTCTTTTTGTCTTTGTCAATTTTGTCTTTGTCATCTTTGTTGTCATCTTTTTGTCTTTTTGTCATCTTTTTATCATCTGTCCTTTTCTTTTTGTCGTCGTTTGTCTTTTTGTCATCGTCTTTGTAATCATGCCATCTTTTTGTCATCATCTTTTTGTCATTGTCTTTTTTGTCTTTTTGTCATTGTTTTTTGTCGTCTTTTATTGTCATTGTCATCTTTTTGTCATTGTCTTTGTCATCATCATCTTTGTCATCATCTTTTTGACTTTTTCTTTGTCTTTTTGTTTTTCTTCTATTTGTGTTTTTGTCATCTACTTTTGTCTTTGTCTTTTTATCATCTTTTTGCCATCCTTTTGTCATCATTTTGCTGTCGTCTTTTTGTCATTGTCTTTTTGTCATCATTGTCATCTTTTTGCTGTCTTTTTGTCTCTGTCTTTTTGTCATCGTCTTTGTCATATTTTTGCCATTTTTTTGTCATTCTATGTCGTCTTATGGTATTTACCATCTTTGTCTTTTTGTTTATAGGTTCATAGGTGTGTACTAGGCTAATGGCCCTGGGGCCTTTACAAGCCTAGCCATAGGATTTCCCTAGCATAGTGCCACCCGACCTTAGTTCCCAGTGCTTCTGTCGAGTAGAGCCACTGGAGTTATCCCCGGGGTGAATTTTCTGTTTCCCATCCACTCATCAAGATTTCTCTTGAAGAGGATCAGCGAAGTGCTCTGCTTGAAATGTATAGCATAGGCAGTCTCTATGTTATGAACTTGTCCATCCAGCATGTTCTGTTAATTGTGATAATAAGGTTGAAGTCTCTGGAGCATTTGATGTGGCGAGATTGGGATTTTTTTAGTTGTAGCATTTCTAACAGAGCTGGGTCAAACATGGCTTTGTAAGTCAAGCAGAGATCAACTCTAAGTAGGCGATATGAGACAGAGAATAGCTGTTTTTTTTTAGTCTGTCCATATAGGACAAGTGTTTAAGGCCTAGGATCCTCTTTGTGAGGTACCTTTCTAGCCTCTCCAGTTGTGTCTAGTGAGGTACATGCCAAATGGGGCATTGTACTCGATGATTGGCCTAATGAGGGAGGAGTAGAGGGAGACTACCTTTTTCTTCCTGGATGCAAAACACTTAGTAATGATATATGCCACATAGAAGGACTTTCTGACCACAGTGGCAATGTGGTGATCAAAAGAGAGGTTGTTGTCAACCTGTGTTTCCAAATTTATAATGCCTTCTGTGTTTAGTGAACTACCATCAATGTTTAATTCATGGGAACCGGATTTTTCCCAAAGGGGATGATGACACATTTTTTGTCATTGAGCTTAATGTCATGGCTCTGACACCAGTCATTGATCTCAGTGAGGCCATTTTGCAGGATGTCAACATCACTTGGGGAATTAATAACAGCTCCCAACTTGCAATCGTCTGTGAACTTTGTCAGCCAGAGGCCCTTTGTGTTGGCCTGGACTTCAAAGAAGTAGATGCCATACAGGAGAGGACCCAGGACTGAAACCTGTGGGACTCCACTCGTGACTAGCAGGCAGTCTGACTTGGAGTCAGCTACTTTCACACTGTGGGTTCTATCTGTGAGCCGGTTTGCAACCCACCTAATGATATTGGGATTAATGCCTAGCTTAGTGAGTTTTTCCTGTGATTCCTGAGTGGGGAATGGTATCAAAAGCCTTGGCCAGATCAAGGTGGGCTGTATGAACCACCTTGCCTTCATACACAGCTCTGGTGACTGACTCAAAGAAGTCGACCAAGTTGAGCAGGCATGATCTACCCTTCACAAAACCAAACTGTGGGATCCAGAGTTTGGAGATTCCCTAAATCCTTGTTTATTAGGTCCATGATGATGGGTTCCATAGCTTTGCATATCAGGCTCATCAGGCTAATGGGGCGATAGTTCCCAGGGTCTGTAGTCACTCCTCTTTTGTGGAGAGGGATGACTGTGACAGTGTGCCATTCAGTAGGGATAACACCTGAAGTGAGGCTGTGATTGAACAGGGCACACAGGTGAGGTGCCAGTTCACTCTGTAGTTCATCTGGAACACAGCCAGAGATATTGTCAGGTCCCATAGAAGCTGTATTCTTGGACTTGGACAGTGCTGTTTTAACCTGTGCAGCAGTAATACTTGGTGCCTGGCAATCTACAGGTATTGTGATTGGTCCTGGGGGGGTAAAGTTGGCACTGAATCAGTATACTGGCAATATCTGTTGGCTCGGTATAGGAGGTACCATTGTGCAGTAGCTCAGGGCAAATCTGGGTATTGCCATGGAGATTCTTTACATAACTATAGAAGGCCTTGTGATTGTCTTTACTATCTGCTGCAATTCTGTTTTCATAGCTAGCTTTAGAAGATTTGATGAGGGATCTCAACTTTTTGCTGAAGCTGATAGGGTGTTTTTCCAGTTGGAACTTCTCCTTATTCCACATCAGTTTCCTCCTTCTGTCGTCTGTCTTTTTGTCTTCTGTCTTTTTGTCTTCATCATCTTTGTCGTCATCTTTGTTGTCATGTCCTCTTGTCATCGTCTTTGTCGTCTTGTCATTGTAGTCTTTTTGTCATCTTTTCTCATAGTCCTCTTTTTGTCATCTTTGTCATCTTTTTCATCATCTTTGTCATCGTCTTTGTCATCGCCATCCTTGTCATATTTTTGTCTTCTTATTGTCTTTGTCATCTGTCTTTTTGTTTTTTTGTGGTGTCATTTTATTGTCTACCTTATTGTCATCATCTTTTTATCGTTGCCTTTGTTGTCATCATCTTTTTGTCTTTCTTGTCATCTGTCGTCATCATCTTTGTCATCGTTTTGTCTTTTTGTCATCTTTTTATCATCTGTCTTTTTTCTTTGTCATCGTTTGCCTTTTTGCCATCGTCTTTGTCATCGTGTCATCCTGTCATCATTTTGTCATCTTTTTGTCATCTTTTTTATCTTTTTGTCATTTTTGTCATCTTTTTATCGTCTTTTTGTCATCTTTGTCATCATCTTTGTCTTTTTGTTGTCTGTCTTTTTGTTTTTCTTTTTGTCATTTTGTCATGTCTTTGTCATCATGTTTGTCTTTGTCGTGTCCTCTTGTCATTGTCTTTTTGTCGTCATCTTTTTATTGTCTTTATTGTCATGTTTTTGTCATCTTTTTACCATCGTCTTTTTTTCTTCGTTGTCTTGTCTTTTTGTCATCCTTTTTTTCTCGTCTTTTTGTCATCGTCTTTGTCGTCATCTTTTTGTCATCGTCTTTGTTCTCTTATTGTCTTTTTGTCAGCATCTTTTTATCGTTTTTTTGTCATCGTCTTTTCTCTTCGTCTTTTTGTGGTCTTTTTTTAGTCATCGTCATTTTGTCATTGTCTTTGTTGCCTTTTTCATCGTCATCTTTGTCATCTTTTTGTCATTGTCTTTGTCTTTGTCATCGTCCTTTTTTTCGTCTTCATAGTCACCTATTTTCTTTTTATCTTTGTCATCTTTTTGTCATCTTGTCTTTTTGTTGTCATCTTTTTGTCATCTTTGTCATCTTTGTTGTGTCCTTTTGTATTCGTCTTTTTGTCTTTTTGTCATCATTGTCATCTTTTTGTCATCTTTTGTCTTATCTTTTTTTGTAGTTGTCTTTTTGTCGTTTTTTTTTATCATCTGTCTTTTTGTTGTCCTTGTCATCTTTTTTGTCTTTTTGTCATCTTTCTTCATCATATTCGTCATCTTTGTCAACTTCTTTGTCATCACCATCCTGGTTTTTTTGACTTCTTGTCATCTTTGTCATTTTGTCTGTTGTGGTCTGTCTTTGTCTTTTTATCAACTGCCTTTTTGTCATCATCTTTTTATCGTCATCGTCTTTGTTGTCATTATGTTTTTGTCATCATTGTCTTGTCATCTTTTTTCATCTTTTTGTTCGTTTTGTCATTTTTTCTCCTTTTTGTCATCGTCTTTGTCATCTTTTTGTCTTTTTGTCATCTTTGTCGCCATTTTGTCATTGTCTCTCTGTCTTTTTGTTTTTCTTCTGTCTTTTTGTCTTTTTGTCATCTGTCATCATCTTTTTGTCGTCTTTGTCCTCTTATTGTCTTTTTGTCATTGTCATCATCTTTTTGTCTTCTTTTGTCTTCGTCTTTTTGTAGTCTTTTTTGTCGTTGTCTTTTTGTCTTTGTTGTCATCTTTGTCATCGTCATCTTTGTCATTGTCATCTTTTTGCCCTTTTGTCATCATCTTTGTCTTCTGTCTTTTTGTTGTCTGTCTTTGTCTTTTGACATCTTTTTGTCATCTTTGTTATGTCCTCTTGTCATCGTCTTTGTCATCATCCTTTTGTCATCTTTTTGTCATCTTTTTGTCGTTATCATCTTTGTGGTCTTTGTCATCATCTTTTTGTCTTTTTTATGTCTGCCATTGTCATCTTCATCGTCAATTTTGTCTTCATTTTTGTGGTCATCTTTGTCGTGTCACCTTTCTCATCATCTTTTTCTCGTCTTTTTGTCATCGTCATTTTCTGTAGACTTTTTTTTGTCATTGTCTTTTTGTCTTGTCTTTTTTCGTCGTCATCTTTTTTGTCATCTTTTTGTCGTCTTTGTTATCTTTATCGTCACCTTTGTCATCATCTTTGTCATTGACTTTGTCGTCATTTTAAAAGTCTTTTAGTCTGTTTCTTTGTCTTTTGTTTTCTTTTTGTCTTTGTCATCTTTGTCATCAGCTTTTTGTCGTCTTTTTGTCATCTTTTTTTGTCTGTCATTGTATGTGTTTTTGTCATCTTTGTCGTTTGTCTTTGTCTTTTTGTTGTCTTCTGTCTTTTTGTCTTTTTGCCATCTGTCTTTGTCATCTTTTTCATCTTTGTCATCTTTTTATCGTTATCTTTGTCGTCTTTTTGTCTTTTTGCTGTCTTTGTCATTGTAGTCTTTGTCATCATCTTTGTCATCTTTTTGTCATCTGTTGTTGTGTCATCTTTTTCATCATTTTTTGTCATCTTTTTGTCATCATCTTTGATGTCATCATCTTTGCAAACACACCAAAGGTGAATGAACGCCAGGAATACAGGATACTGTGCTGGAAACACTTAATTTATTGACATAAAATAGGTTGAGCGCTTTCTACAGAAGTAAATCTGTCTTCTTCAGAACATCATAGCATGGAATCATGACGCTTATATATCATAATTGAAGTAAAAAGCCCGCCCTGTAATAACCAGCCACCATCAGATATACATATGACTTGGTAGTGTCTTCTTCTAATAACCAGCCACCATCAGATATACATATGACTTGGTAGTGTCTTCTTCTGCAGTACTGTCCTTTAATACTAAGAAAGCACTTCAAACTTAGACTGCGAATAAATAGTTGAAACCGGAAATGCAACACATAAGGAGTCAAGTCACAGGAGCACTTCATTCGATTATGTAGGAATTTGTAAGTTACAAAGTGTCTGGTTATTAGTAGAAGACACTACCAAGTCATATGTATATCTGATGGTGGCTGGTTATTACAGGGCGGGCTTTTTACTTCAATTATGATATATAAGCGTCATGATTCCATGCTATGATGTTCTGAAGAAGACAGATTTACTTCTGTAGAAAGCGCTCAACCTATTTTATGTCAATAAATTAAGTGTTTCCAGCACAGTATCCTGTATTCCTGGCGTTCATTCACCTTTGGTGTGTTTGCAATTTTGTTGTTTCGCTGGGATTATCATCTTTATTATGTCATCATCTTTGTCATTATCTTTTTGTCATCTTTGTCATCGTCTTTGTTATCGCCTTTGTCGTCCTCTTTGTCTTCATCTTTGTCTTAGTCATCTTTTTGTCTTTTTGTCATCTGTCATTTCTTGTTGTCATTTTGTCATCTTTTTCTTTGTCATCGTCATATTGTAGTCATCTTTGTAGTTATTTTTTGTCTTTTTGTCATCTGTCTTGTCTTTTTGTTATCCGTTTTGTCATCTTTTTGTCTTTTTGTCTTTGTCATTTTTGTCTGTGGTAGTCTTTGTTGTCATCTTTTCTGTCATTTTCTTTTTGTCGTCGTTTGTCTATTTCTCATCATCTTTGTCATTGTGTCATCTTTTTGTCAGTCTTTTTTATCTTTTTGCATTGTTTTTGTCATCTTTTGTTGTCTTTGTCATCGTCTTTTTGTCATTGTCTTTGTCGTCATCATCTTTGTCATCGTCTTTTGTCTTTTTGTTTTTCTTCTATTTGTCTTTGTCATGTCTTTTTTTGTCATCGTCTTTTTGTCTTCGTCTTTTTATCATCTTTTTGTCATCCTTTTGTCATTTTGCTGTCGTCTTTTTGTCATCATCTTTTTGTCATCATTATAGGTTCATAGGTTCATACTAGGCTATCTGCTGTAGGGCATTTATAAGCCTAGCCAGAGTGTGTTTGGCTTCCTCCACCCATTTTAAATTAATTTTGCTATGCCCTTTTTTGAGGTTAGTATACTGTGCCTCCGTCTAACAGTGACACAGAAGTGATACCCGGAGTAAACCTACGATCTCCCATCCACTCGTCAAGATTCCTCTTGAAGAGAGTCAATGAGGGACTCTGCCTAACCTGGACTGGGATTTTATTCCAGAGTGAAGGGAGCCTCTGGGTTATGATTCTGTCCCTCCAGCATGTCCTATTTATTTCATTGCTGAGGTTCAAGTCTCTCGAGCACATAGCTCAATGGAATTTGGATTTTCTGAGGTGCAGCATGTCCATTAATTCCGGGTTGGACATGGCTTTATACGTCAGGCACAGATCACCTCTGAGCAGGCAGTATGCCACTGAGTAGAGCTGGAGTTTCTTTAACCGGGCAGCATATGGCATCTGTTTGAGCCCTTTGATCCTCTTGGTGAGGTACCTCTGGGGTCTTTCCAGTTGTTGCAGGTGTCTGGTAAGGTACATCCCAAAAGGGGCATTGTACTCAATTATGGGTCTGATGAGGGATGAGTAAAGAGGCACGATGACCTCCCCTGATCTAGATGTGAATCCCTTCATGATTAGGTGGGCTATATAAAATGTTTTTCTAACCACTTTGGCCACGTGGTTGTCAAATGAGAGATTGCTATCAACTTGGGTCCCCAGGTCCCTAATTACTTCTTCTGTACTTAATGGATTACCACCTATGTGGTAATTTGTGGGCACTTTGTTTTTGCCAAAGGGGATGACTATACACTTTTTGGCATTTAGCTTGAGGCCATGGCTCTAGCACCAGTTGTCTGTTTCTATGAGGCCCTTTTGGAGGATGCTTGTGTCGGCTGGAGAGTCGATTATGGCACCCAGTTTGCAGTCCTCTGTGAACTTGGTCAGCCACAGTCCTTCCGTGTTGGCCTGTACCTCCGAGAAATATATACCGAACAGGAGAGGTCCCAGGACTAAGCCTTGTGGGATGCCACTTGTAACTGGTTTGGATTCTGACATGGCTCCAGCAATTCTAACCATGTGGGTTCTGTCCTTGAGCCAGTTTGCAACCCATCTAGTGACATAGGGGTTTATTTTTAAGCTGGTGAGCTTATCTATAATGCCCGAGTGGGGTATTGTATCGAAGGCTTTTGCGAGGTCCAGGTAGGCTGTGTGGACCACCTTCCCATCGTCAATGGCCTTGGTGACTGTTTTAAAGAAATCAACCAGGTTTAAGAGGCAGGATCTTCCCTTAAAGCCGAACTGGGTAGAATCCAGTGTCTGTAGGTCCCCAGTATCTTTATTTATGAGGTCCATGATGATCCTTTCCATAGCTTTGCAGACCAAGCTAGTCAGGCTTATGGGGCGATAGTTTCCAGCATCCGTTGAGGCACCACCTTTGTGGAGAGGGACCACTGTTGCTGTACGCCACTCTTTGGGTACATATCCTGTAGTAAGGCTGAGATTGAACACTAGTTTTATGTTTGGATTTAGCTCTTCTTGGAGTTCATGTAGGATGCAACCCGGGACACCGTCTGGTCCCATTGATGCTGTGTTTTTTGCTTTGGAGAGGGTGGCTCTTACCTGAGCATCTGAGATGTCAGGGGGGGCAGCACTCTGCTGGGATAGATATTTGCCCTTTTGGTGGGGGGGGAGTTTGCGCTGAACCTGTCAGCTAGGATGTTGGCAATGTCTGTGGGTTCGGTGTGTTTTTTGTCATTTTGGACTAATTCTGAGCATATCTGGGAATTCCCACCCAGGTACGTAACATAACTAAAGAAAGCCTTGTGATTATCCATAGTGTCCTGTGCAATTTTTCTCTCGAAGCTGGCCTTAGACTATTTTATGAGTGCCCGTAGTTTTTTGCTAATACTGATCAGAGATGCCTTCCCTTTTTGGGATTTTGCTCTATCATGTAGTAGCTTCCTCCTTCTATTGCATAGTTTGTTTATGGCTGGGGTCCACCAGACAGGACGTCTGCCTTTGGAGGATTGGGTGTTGGTTTTATTTGGGATTGCATGATCCATGCATTCCTGAAGGTGTTCATAGAATGCGTTTATAAAGGATTCTGCGGTCTGGGCCATATTTTCCACAGGCTCAAGGGCTTTGAAGAATTCCACCTCGGTTTTGAGGAGTGTGAAATTTGCTTTAGAGAAATTTTTCACTATGGTTTTCTGGGCAGGGGGTGGGGTCGGGATGTGAATATCCAGTGAGATTAGTTTATGGTCTGATCTTACCAGTGAGGGATACACTTCTGGTCTGGAGCATAAAGTCCCCATGTTGGTGATGATCAGGTCCAGTATGTTTTCCCCTCTTGTGGAAGTGGTAACAAGTTGTTCCATAGCATTTGAGTTTATAAATTCTAGGAACCTTTGGGCTAGGGTGTTGGAGCTAGAGTAATGTTCCCAGTCTATGTTTGGGTAGTTGAAGTCGCCCAGTATAATGGTGTTTGGAGAGACCTTCATATTTTCCAGTGTTCTCAGGAAGGTCAAGTGGGGTTCCTGGGTTTGGGAGGGTGGTCTGTAGCAGGCTATAAACTGGAAGGCAGTTTTACCCACTGTTAGTTGCACATGGATAGTCTCTGATGCTTCGTGCTGTGCCACCAACCTGGAGGTGTGGGTATCTTTGACGAATATTGATACTCCCCCTACTTTTGTGGTTCGGTCCAAATTTTGGGGCCGAAAAGCATGGTATGAGGTATAACCTGGTAGTGCTGGGGTGCTCTCGGGAGCCTTGAACCAGGTTTCTGTTACTGCACAGATATCGATGTTCTCCATGCTAAGGAGAGTTTCGAGTGCATGCATCTTGAGGTTTAGACTTCTGGCGTTGAGTAGCATTACTCTTAGTTTCTTATCCCTTGTGATACCTACGGAGGTGGGTTTGTCTTTTGAGCCTTGCCTAAAAAAGGCACTATGGGGTAGCAAGAGCCTTTGCCAATATCAGAAAGCCCAGGGGTGACAGGTGCAAGATGTCCCTAGCGAAGCATCGTGGCTGGTCGAGCATGTCATCCCAGGCTGACAGGCATTGGATCCCCTTTGAATGATACCAATACTTAAGCCAATTGTTGAAATTGATCATCTTGTCTTCATATTGTGGCATCATTCTTGGTGAGGGTAAGATGCTACTCAAGGTCAGGGTCATACTGGCCTGGGCTACATGCTCAGAGAGCTCCTCTATGTCTCTTTTCATGTAGTCCAGGGAGGTATGTCTCAGGTCATTCACACCAGCATGGACAATGACTGAGTCATATTTGTACTTGCTTTGGAGTGACCTGAGTGCTTGTGTTATGTGGCGGATCCTAGTGCCCAACAGGCAGCTCACCGTGACCTTCTCCTTGTTCAGCCTGGTGAGCGGGACATCAGTGTGCCTGACGATAGTCACCTATTACAAGTGTATCAGGTGTGTTGTTTAGCCTTAAGGGCTGTGACTGTTCGGCACACTGGCTTTGTGAGATATGTGTTGCACGTGTTTTGTTTTGGGGTAGCAGTTGCTTGGGTGTCTGCTTTGGAGGTCTCTGCTGCTTAGGCAGATTTTTATTTAGAGCCTCCGAGTATGTTTATGTGTGTTTGTTTGATTTGCTGTCGTGGTAGGTCTATGTGAGACTGGAATTGTAGTGAGTGTGGTTTCCTTCTCCTCCTGACTGGTTACGCCAGTACTGAGTTGAGAGAACTTAGCCTCCAGTTTGGCTATATGGTTGCACCTCTCACATGTGTTGGAATTTGTTGGGAGGAGGAGAGGGTTGTCTGTGTACATGAGGCAGTTGTAACATTGCCTCAAGATTCCCAGATTCACCAGCTGGACCGGAGAGGAGATTGACAACTGACCTTTGGACATGCTAGAATAGTATTTGGAATTCCTTTATAATTGAAAAAAAGGGCCAATGGGGAACAATGTACTCAATGAGAGTTTGTGAGGGTGTAGTGCTTTTAATTTTTTAGTGCTGACTTATATAATTGCTTTAGTGAGCAAGCACCAGGTAACTTAAATACAAAAACGACAAACAGTAACTTTCTTTCAAGTGAAACTAGGAAATAAGTACAGTAAGCAATGCAGATATCACTAGGGATCCATAGAAGTGCTGAAAAGCCACGTTTTAGGTGGAATTAGCTTTTCAGGGAAATAACAAGGAAACAAACAACAAGCATTCAAACAAAGCTAGATTCAGCAGGCCTGGATCTAGTCTATGCTACAGCAAACAACGTGTACCAATTTCAGTAAGAAACAGTTCAAATATGCAGGCACTATAAGCCTTTAACCAGAAATTCCCAGCTCAGAAGGGAAGAGTCCAGCCTCTCCTCCTGCAAGAGTGCAGACCACGAGCTTTCTTAATGTAAAATAACTGGCCTGAAGCCCAAGTGCTTAAACCAGAACTAATACACTTTTAGAATAACAGACACTGAGCCCTCAATCAGCAGTTCCCAACTTAGAAGGATGTAAGCTACCTGTCCTACCACCACAGTGCAGGCCACAAACCTTCCTAATGTAAAACAACTACTCTCATTTCCAAGATGGCTGCCGACTAGACTAGTCCCTATTCTTTGAGCTCCTCACAGACTAGTATCACCTTTATTTTTTTACAACTTGGGATTAATATTTTTCCTCAGTTTTTTTCATAAAAGGATTATACAAAGCTTTCTACATATATTTGGAATATTTTTACCTTTGGAATTTTTATTTTGAGACACATTTTACCTCAGAACAGTTTGTGGAGTTATCTGACTTGGGCACCTGCTGCTTCAGAATTTTCCTGGAACTTGTCACCCTGGTTACAACATCTAATCTCTGGGCATGGCTACTAAATCGGAGTCTATGGATGCTCAGTCCACGAAGGCCAAATTTTCTTCAGTTCACTCACCTGAAAAAGATAACACTTCCAAAAGATTGAGAACATCCAAAAATTCTTCTGAACCAGCCAAAGTAAGTAACAAAGAATTAAATGACTCAAACTTTTATTTAGATGAGCTAAAGCTAGCATTAAAGCCTATACAAAGTGCCATTCAGAACTTTTCAGAAAAATTTACTGACTTTGGTGATACATTAAAGCAAATAAATGACAGAATGAGCACTATTGAAAACAGTAACTCAGCTTTGGAGATAAAAATTGAGTCATTGGAAAGCGATTTAAAGTCTAAAGATAAAGCTATTTCTGAAATACAATCTAAATTGATAGACTTAGAAGCCAGGAGCAGAAACAACATTATTATTCGTGGTCTGCCAGAATCTTTTGATAAAAATAATCTGTTGTCTGTGTCCAAGTGTATTTTTGAGGCATTACTAAACTGTGAAGCATCCTCAAAAAATATAACTGTTGAGAGAGCACACAGAGCACTACGTGCAAGTCAAGATGCTTCTTCACCAAGGATAATATATACAAAATTGTTAAATTTTCAAGATGCTTTTCAAATCTTGCAAGCAGCTAAAAGTAAAAAACAGTTTGTATGGAAATCACATAAGTTATCATTCTCACATGATTTTCCTCCTCAAATAAAACTAAACAGGCAAAAACTTTCTCCCTATTGTGCAGACTTAATCAAAAGAGGGATAAGATTTCGCATGTCTTATCCAAATACTTTGTCTTTTACATTTAATGAAAAAAAGTTTATCTGTTCTGATCCTAAGGGAGCAAAAGATGTTTTTTTTAAAGCATTCAAAAAGCTTCCGGATTCAATTTCCTAACATTTTATATATCTGTTTGGGTACAAATGTGTTGAAAATATATATATATATTTCTTTCTTATAAAGGATATTTACATACAGTTAATAAGTTTAATTTATTGTGAAATATATTCTTACCAAGGGTATACAAAATGTTTATATATACACAAATGTGTTTATTCATTCTTTTTTCTCTTTAGAAAACAGGAAGTGTTTTTGCTTTCTTTATGGTGAAGTCAGAAATACAAACTCAGCTTTCAGCCCTTAAATAAGTCTTGTGGTTCCCTCACTTTTTGAGATTTAGTTTTTATGTGTAGTTTAATTATAACATGTTAAATGCTACTACGACAATTTTCTCATAAATGCTAGGATATTACAGAAAATATGAGATATAAATCCTTCAATATTTGCTTCTGTCAAGAGTATGTACAGAGCCTAAATATATAAACACAAATATATTTCTTTTTTACTTGAAGAAAAGGGAAAAACGCTAATTGGTTATGTGTTTATATGCTTTTTTCACAAGCAAGGTGCTGGCATTTAAAGTTGATTTAGCATTGCAGATATTTTTGTTTATGTCTCCCCAAATAGCGTACAAGTGTTTTTTCTTTTTTTTTTAGTTTAAGCAACTACAGTGCCCTAGTTTAGTCATAAACATTTTGGAGGGAGTTATTAAGACTCTCGAGACTAATCTGAGAGAAAATCTTCTATTTACCTCACCAGCAGATGCTAGTACTATGCCACGCACCTTCATGAAGATACGGAGCTCGGCGGTGACGTCATCATTGTAGCGGAGACTCGCTAGTGTTAAAGTAGAGCTAGCTTTTGAAATGTAATGTGCACAAATTCACGCACATTGAATCATTCACTTGTTTCTGTTGTTCCTTTGGGTGAATCACTTCAGGGAGCGATTCGCTCATATATAATCACCTCATTTTGAATGATCTGAAAACTATAAAATATTTTGGGGCCATATCACGGAAAGCACAGTGGGTGCTCAGTGTTCTAGAAACAAAGCGCATTTGTGTACAGGTGGATGCTCGGAGGGGATGGTCCTGCATCTGTAGACAGCTGGTCGGGTGTTGATCACGGCTTCGGGGCCAGCTGATTGGGTCTCATCAAAAACAAGAGGGTTTGGTGTAGACTGTTCATGTTAATGCGATGAGCCACTAGTTAGAAAAATTAATGGAATGCTTCATGACGAATTTGGAGAGAGTGAGTTGGGGTTGTGCAAGGTGGTTATATCCTAGCGGCTTTGTCAAGCTGAATGGACAGGATCCTGAAATGTGAAAGGTGGGGATTCTCGGGTGTATAAGAGAAGCGGGGGGCCTTTATACAGGACTTGAGGTGGGGAATCTCTTTAGCCATCATTGTTGGTGTTCTCGGAGAATGATACAGGATTCAGTCTTGTCATTTTCCTCAAGACAAGGTGTGCTGGATGTCCTGAAACCCAGAGATTTGGTGACTGGTGCGCTTGTTAGGGTGCCGTTTCATGCAGAGAAATCTGAATCAGATGATTCTGCAGAGGGACATTGTTTGCTTGGATACTGACTGATGGTTATGACTTTAAACGCATCAGTCTCACAAGATATTTGTCATCCCAGGTCATTCATTGCATAACCATATTCATTGAAACACAGTAATAATACGGCTGAGAGATTTCAAATCACCTTTGAAAAGTTACAGCTTGAACTTCAGGAAAATTGTCTGATACATTTCTCATATTGACTAATTAAAATGTCATCTGTGCTGCCTGTACCAGATTGTACTTGCTCTCAATACAAAGGTGGTTCATGGAGCAGGGATGCGCTGCAATTCTTACAGTCATAAAGTTTTCCAATACTTTCTCAAGGCAATTATGTCGCAAGCACAATTTGTGATGTTAGTATTTATCAACGCTATGACTCAGAAAAGTTATCTTGAGGGAATATGCCTTGTCTAAACAGAAACATGCAAACAAAATTGCAAATATCACAGTTGTTACAAAGATATCTATCTTTATGCTACGTGCTTCAGAGAAATGTGTGTACTTCTCACTCCTTTAACACTGCTTCCCAAAAGAAGAGAGACAATATTTGTTGAAGGGAAACTCTTTGAAAGAAATACGCATTAGGTATGCAGGTTTCTGAATGCATATAAAACACATAACCCAGATACTCAGTAACAAGGAAATCATAAATGGTATTCAGACATATTTACTTTACTTATTTTACATTTGTTAATCAGGAAAGTCTGACTGGGATGGATCTCACCTTTAGCGGTTGCACTGGGAGAAAAGCTTTATATATAGCTATTATATAAAATATATATAAGAAATTATACAAAATCTATATTGTACTAAGTGAATTATAGTCACGGAATGGCAAGTCTAAACGAAGACATACAACTCAAAAAACAGCAGACACAAATAAAAATATGTATACGCTAAAGGGTAATTGTTCTGTTTAAATTATTTTAAAGTGTACATACAAAAGAATGATAGAGAGCATTTATTAATAGTTTACTGTTTTATTTACTTTAAGAAATGTCTCTCAACTATATAATTTTATAATAATGCATTTATTTGTTCTAGGGCTGAAAGTTGAAAGGTGCTTAAGGGGGTACAGTCATGAATGTTTTTCAAAACTATGTTTCATATGTTTACACTCTGAGTTAGTCATTATTGTTATTACTGTTCACAAATATCATCAGAATGAAACACAATGTTTTTACTGTTTAATTATTTGTTTGATGTTAATACATTTTGTTTATGCTATATATATGTTTATCCTATGCTTAGTTATAATAGTAATTTATCTTTGATACAATCAATATTAGTTAGTACAGCAAGTATTATATATATGGGGTAACATCAAACCTATTTTTCTTATACTTTTTTTATATGGTAATATTTACATAAACTTGATTCATTAATATCTGAAATACAATGTTGAGGAATTTCTTTAATTTGCTATATATTCTACTCAAAATTGGAGCTTATATAAGGAATAAGTGAGTAGGGATTGTGCATGTTGGACATCTTGATTTCAGTTATATATGTAAATATGTTTGATATTACAATAAGGTTTTTTTGTTTAGTTAAGCAAATATACAAAGTTTATTATGTTTATACATTGCAATTGACATTGAAAATGTTAACCAAATTCATTTATATAATTCATTTTTATTTTTCTTCTCTAGTAGGGGTTGGGTGGCTAGGCACTGGGGTACTTGGGAAGAAATTTTTCAGAATCTTTAAAACAACTTTTTTAGGGAGACATTATGATTCAATATAACAGGTATAAGATACTGAGGTCTATAGTTAATATTACATTTTGTCAAATCTTAGTTATATGTTATATATCTATCTTTATTTAATATTATGACATTAAATATTGACTCATGGAATGTGAGAGGATTACAAAATAAAAACAAGAGATCCCTACTATTTCATTTGTTATTTAAATCAAAGGCTAATATTTGCTTTTTACAAGAGACACACCTAACTAAAGAAGACTTTGATAAAGAAAAAAACAAGAAATGGATTAAAATGATAGTAGCAGCTGGTAATAGTACAAAATCAAGCGGGGTAGCCACTATAATTAAAAACACATTTCAGGGAACTATTTCAGAGGCGAAATATGATGTGAATGGAAGATGGTGTTACATTATTTCCAGTTTTCATAACATTGACAAGCCAGTTATACTTTTTAATCTTTATGGCCCTTGTGAACAACAACATATCTTCTTTATACAAATATATAATATTTTATCTTCTTTCAAAGATCATTATTTAGTTCTGGGGGGGATTGGAATGCTATCATTAATCCTGAAACTGACCGTACTAGTAGATCTTCCTCGTACAACTTTCAAGCATCCATTGCTTTGGAAGAAATTATAATAGATTTAAATCTTACAGACCCTATCTCTCTCATAACACAGTATGATAAAAAAGACTTTTTCACATATTATTCAAAATGTTATAAATCATGGTCAAGATTAGATTTTTTTCTTATTTCTAACTGTCTTACTCATAGGAAGATTAATTACTCTCTTGAACCTAGATTTTTTTCTGACCACTCCAGAATATCTCTTGGAATTAGTTTGGTCTCACATGCACCAAAATTATTCTCATATAATAGTTGGACATTGAATAATAATTTACTTTCAAATGAAAATACACATAAATTAATAACTGAAACAATAAAAGAAACATATCTTAATTTAGTCACAACAGATATCCCTTTAGATATACAATGGGCAGCATGCAAGGCAACTCTTAGAGGTATATTAATTAACAAAGCATCATATTTTAAAAAACAATATAGAAATAAAGAATTACAATTAAAATCAAAAATTCAAAATTTGGAAAATCAATATAGAACATGTCCCGACTCCTCTACATATGAAATATTATTGAGTTCCCAAAAAGAATTATTGCTTCTACATCAACATAACCTTACCATTTCAGAGCAAAGGTTATTAGCTACATACTCTGAATGGGCACAGGTTCCTTCTAAAGTGTTAGCCAGAATAATAAAAGGTAATCAATCTCTTCCTAGAATTTCGTCATTAAAATATAATAACAAGAGTTACAACACTGATCAGGAAATTTTGCAGCTTTTTACATCATTGTTCTCAGAGATATACTCAAAGGAAAATAATCCTAGGGGTAAACAACATATAGTGAACTTCGCGTCTTCTATTAAATTTTCTAGATTAAATGAACGACAAAAAAACACACTCTCTGCCCCATTGACTATTAAAGAAATATCGGAAGTTATTAGTTGACTTAAGACCAGTAAATCACCGGGACCAGATGGCTTCACACCCGAATTTTTTAAAATTTGCTCATCTGAGCTTTCACCCCTTCTCTTTGAAATTTTTAATTATATAATGATTCATGGTATATCTGATTTGTATTGGAATACCTCAAAAACCATTTTAATTTTGAAAAGAGACAAAGAAAAAACTGATCCTAATAATTATAGGCCTATTTCCCTGATTAACATTGATATTAAAATTTTAGCTTCTTTACTTGCTTTTAGACTAAAAAATGTTTTACCATCTTTAATTTCTTCAGAACAAGCGGGCTTTATGTCACATAGACATTCATGGGATAATACCTTGACAATTGATGCTCTTATTCACTTTACCAAAAATAACTCAAATCCTATGTATGCATTAATTCTTGACGCCGCTAAGGCTTTTGATAGGGTTAACTGGGACTTTTTGTTTCACATTATGTCTTGTTTCAATATACCATCTACTTACATAGACTCTATTAAAATGCTATATAAAAACTCTTATACTTTTCTTTATATCAATAGGAAAATATCCAAAAATATAAAGATCATTAATGGCACAAAGCAAGGATGCCCATTATCTCCTTTCCTATTTAATTTATATATAGAACCTCTATTATTATATATAACACAAAATACCTTCCATAATATTCCTAGAATTTTTAACACTAAAGTTTGTTTGTCCGCTTTTGCAGACGATCTTATATTATATTTTCAAACACCCTGCTCAGATTTTTCTAAACTAATTTGTTCCATTGAAAAATTCTCAGAGGTCTCTGGATATCAGATTAACACTCAAAAACACATATTCTTCCCATAAATCCACTTGCTCACAAGTCATATTTGTTTCCTGACTCCACTTTCCGGATAGTTCAGAATTTCAAATATTTAGGGATTCATATAAATCATAATGGTCTCTCCACATTTCAAAATAATCTAGCTAAAGTGTGGTCATTGATTATACTTGACTTGAATAGATGGAAACTGCTAAATCTATCACTTTTATCAAAAGCAGCTATAATAAAAATGAATATTCTTCCCAGATTGTTATTTCAATTCAATGCTGTGGATCAGCTGATTCCAAAATCTTTTTTCTCAAAAATCAATAAAACTCTGGCTAACTTCTTATGGTTTCCTAAATCAGTAAGAATTTCTTACATTAAGCTAATCTCACCTAAAAATAGGGGAGGACTTGGTCTTCCCAATTTTCATCTTTACTATTTGATTATCTCGCCAATAAATTATTAACTATCTTAAATATAAAGACTGAGAAGTATAGTCAATATCCTATTTGGACAAAATTATGGTATCAACATATTTTAACCAAAAACATCAATCCACTAGCTCTTCCTTTCCTTTCATTAGGTGTCATGAATAAGTTAAAATTCCTAACTCTTTAAAACAAAAAATTATTGCTTTTCAAGAACTGTTAAAACTTGTAAATTTAGAAAATATATTTCAATTAATGCAACCTCTCCATTTAAATCCTAATATTAGCTTAGACAATATTTCTTTTAATCTTTCAAATTTTCCCCTGATTAAGGATCTCACTGTTTGGGATCTGATACAATACAAGAATGAAACTCTCTCTAATATACGCAAAATTCTCAAAGTTAATATTAATTATCTAACCATTTTACGTCAATTGAGAGATGTTATTAATGCTAAATTTCTACACATCAATGTAGATAGCACCGATATCAACAACTATAAAGTGTTTTTAAAAGTCCTCATGCTCCCAGAGAAAATGTTATCTAAATCTTATAATCTTATAAATCAAATAATTCATAATGCAGTATGTCTCTTTTCTACTTATTGGGACAAACACAACTCTCACATATCTATAAATCAGAAACTCTCAGCTATCAAAAATACATTAGAATACTCACCCTTCAAAAAACTCTTCTACACTCAACTAATGATTAACAATAACGCATATTTCACTCCTTCTAAACTTAACAAATTTGATCCTAATAAATCGCCCTCATGTTCTTGTTGTTCACATCCTAATGCAGATCTTTTACACATTTTTTGGTCTTGTCATCATTCACACAAACTTTGGACCTCCCTAAAAGTTCGTTTACAGAAAATGGGATATCATAAATCCACCTTATCTTGGGAGACTGCATTACTACACTTACCAAATATTTATCTCTAAATTGGACATGCAAGTGTTAATATACATATGTTCACTTATGAAATTATATATCACTCAAAATTGGTTGGATCGTACCAAATTG
This sequence comes from Protopterus annectens, assembly GCF_019279795.1. Classification (NCBI taxonomy): domain Eukaryota; kingdom Metazoa; phylum Chordata; order Ceratodontiformes; family Protopteridae; genus Protopterus; species Protopterus annectens. The sequence continues at coordinate 1,166,325,729 of NC_056748.1, read as the reverse complement.
AATTGGAATAATTTTAAAATTTTGGTCCATACATACATCAGTGCGCAGAAAATGATAGTGCAAAGTCCCAAGAAGTTAACATTTATTAGCAAAGCTATAGAAAAGGTGTTACATATTATTAATAGCGTATAGATGGCCACCTTCTTTTAGGGATTTGTAGACCTCAGTCTCATTTATATTCTTATACTTATTTTTATTTTAGATTAATACTTACCTTGATATATTCTTAGGTTAACATTTGTATATGATGTAAATAGTTAAGTGTATATTTTCAAACTGCATTGAGACAAAACATTCATTTTACAAAATTGTATCTTCATAAATATCTCCTAATGTTTCATTTTTCATATGTATTCTAATTTTGTTGTTGTTGTTATAGTTCTGTCTTGTTAAAAATTCAATAAAAAAGTTTTTTGAAAAAAAAAACAACTACTCTGAAGCCCAAGTGCTTAATCCAAAAGACGTAGAATGATAGCTACACTTTAATCAAGTTACTACCAAGCAGTAATAAATACAATTGAATACTTTAAAGAATGCCTGGATTAGTGCTCAAGTTATACAAACAAAGCTAGATTCAGCAGGCCTGGATCTAGTCTATGCTACAGCAAATAAGGTGTACCAATTTCAGTAAGAAGCAGTTCAGATATGCAGGCACTATAAGCCTTTAACCAGAAATTCCTGGCTCAGAAGGGCAGAGTCCAGCCTGTCCTCCCACAAGAGTGCAGACCACGAACCCTCTTAATGTAAAATAACTGGCCTGAAGCCCAAGTGCTTAAACCAGAATTAATACACTTTTAGAATAACAGACACTGAGCCCTCAATCAGCAGTTCCCAACTTAGAAGGATGTAAGCTACCTGTTCTGCCACTACAGTGCAGACCACAAACCTTCTTAATGTAAAACAACTGGTCTGAAGCCCAAGTACTTAAACTAAAAGGCTTAGAATGAGTTATACCAAGCAGAAATAAATACAACTGAGTACTTTTAAGATGACGCAAAAGCAAAATAAAGTAGGAAGAAACACAAATACAGTAAAAGCAGATAATTTTTTTTTTTTTTTTTTTTTTTTTTTTGTGGAAAGAGAGAAAGGAAAGAGAGAACAGAGTAGCAGAAACTAAGCTGATTGGCCTTCTCAAAAGTTCTTCCTGTACTGGGTAGAATGAGGTAATGACACTAGACTGGGAGGAGGGTCCCAGATCAAATTTACACTAGAAGCGGGCAACTGCAAAGCCACCAACTATAAAAAAACTATACCAACAGGGAGGGAGGGTGGGAAACAAACTGCAGAAATGTTTCTCACAGCTAAAAAGCAGCAGTGAGCCTTTAAATGAAAGTTTTAAACAGCTAACGGAGCCTCTAGAAAAAAGAGTTTAACTGCAAGTTATCAGAAACAAATAACCCAACAGATGCTTAATAAAAGTGGACAATTTCCAGTTAATACCGAACACACAGTGAAACTAGCTAGAAAAATACACAGTACACAAAGTGCTATAAATAACAAAGAAATAAAGAACAAAATAAACAAAAAAAACAGGATACTTAATGTTATATATTATAGCTCCGAGTTTCCTCAGTGTCCTTTCTTAGTTCAGCTCAGTGTGAAATGGCAGAACACTCGCAACTGAACTTCTTAGGTAACAGAAAGTTGAAACCTGAGACAGCTTTTAAGAAAGAAATCTCAAAATAACCAATGAGGTGCTTAGTCTAAGCTGTAGTCCAGGTGACCTCAGTCAGCCATTGACCTCAAACAATTCTCTCTCATTGAAACACCTGATGGCTTTGGCTAAACCAAGATGTCCCTGAATATGTGCTCAGACACACAGCCTCCACAAACACTAGGCCCAAATACAAGCCTGAATATGGAAATGCTACAAATATCCCCACTACTTAGAACAAATGCAGAAATGTTTCTCACAGCTGAAAAGCAGCAGTGAGCCTTTAAATGAAAGTTTTAAACAGCTAAAGGAGCCTCTAGAAAAAAGTTTAACTGCAACAAGTTATCAGAAACAAACAACCCAACAGATGCTTAATAAATGTCATGTTTGTCATCTGTTTTTGTCATCATTTAGTCATGTTGGCCTTGTCGTCTTTGTCATCCTTTAGTCTGTCTTTTTGTCATTGTCTCTGTCGTCATCAGCCTTTAGTCTTTGCCATCTTTTTGTCATTGTCTTTTTGTCGTCCTTTAGTCTTTGTTATCTTTATCTTTATCATCCTTTTTTCGTCTTTTTGTCTTCCATCTTTTTATCTTTTTGTCATCATCTTTTTGTCATATTTCTGTAGTCTTTCTGTCGTCTTTTTGTCATTGTCTTTCTCGTCTTTGTCATCATCTCATCATGTCTTATTTTCATCATCTTTTTGCCGTCATTATCTTTTCATCTGTTTTATGATCGTCATCTTTTTGTCATTTTTATTATCGTTGTTTTTGTTGTCATCTTTTTCATCGTCTTTTTATCATCTTTTTGTCATCGTCTTCTTGCTGTTGTCTTTTTGTCATCGTAGTCTATTGTCTTTTTGTCATGTTTTTGTCATCATCTTGCTGTTGTTTTTTTGTTTTCATCTTTTTGTCATCGTAGTCTTTGTCATCACCTTTGTCATCATCATCTTTTTGTCATCTTTTTATCGTCGTCTTTTTGTCATCTTTTTGTCATCGCCTTGCTGTCGTCTTTGTCTTTGTCTTTTTGTCACCATCATCATCTTTTTGTTGTCTTTTTGTCTTCTTTTTGTCGTCATCGTCTGTCACTGTATTTTTGTCATTTTTTTACATTCTTTGTCATCGTCTTTTGGTCTTTGTCACATTTGTCTCTCTTTATTGTTGTCATCTGTCTTTTTATCTTTTTGTCACCTATCTTTTTGTCGTCATCTTTTTGTCTTCATCTTTGTCTTTATCATGTCCTCATCATCTTTTTGTCATTGTCTTCTTGTCATCACCGCCATTTGTCTTTGTCCTCTTTTTATCATTCTTTTTCGATGCCTTTGTCATCGTCTTCTTTGTTATTGCCATCCTTGTCATCTTTTTGTCTTGTCTTTGTCTTTTTGTCTTTTTGTTGTGGTCTGTCTTTGTCATTTTATTGTCATCTCTTTATCATTGTCTTTGTCATCTTTTTGTCATCTTTTTGTCTTTGTCATTTTTGTCTTTGTCGTGTCTTTGTTGTCATCATTTTGTCTTTTTGTCATCTTTTTATCATCTGTCTATTCATTTTGCCGTTTGTCTTTGTCATCATCTTTGTCATTGTGTCATCTTATCTTTCTGTCATCTTTTTGTCATCGTCTTTTTGTCATTGTCTTTTGTCGTCATCTTTTTGTCATTGTTTTTTGTCAACTTTTGTTGTCTTTGTCGTCATCTTTTTGTCATCATCTTTGTTGTCATCATCTTTGTTGTCTTGTCCTTTTGTCGTCTTTGTCATCTGTCTTTTTGACTTTTTGTTGTCTGTCTTTTTGTCTGTCTTTTTGTTGTCATCTTTCTGTCATCGTCTTTGTCGTCTTTGTTGTCATGTCCTCTTGTCATCGTCTTTTTGTCTTTACGTCATCATCTGTCATCTTTTTTCGTCGTCCTTGTCATCATCTTTGTCGTCGTCATCTTTGTCATCACCATTCTTGACACCTTTTTGTCTTGTCTGTCTTTTTGTCTTTGTTGTGGTCTTTGTCTTTTTAGCTGCCTTTTTGTCATCTTTTTATCGTCGTCTTTATCTTTATGTCATCGTTTTTTGTCGTCTTTTTTATCGTCTTTTTATATTTTTGTCGTTGTTTTTCTCGTCTTTTTGTTGTCATCTTTGCTGTCTTTTTGTCTGTCATCTTTGTTTTTCTTGTCTTTTGTCTTTTTCTCATCTGTCATCTTTTTGTTGTCTTTGTTGTATTGTCATAATTTTCTTTTTGTCTGCCTCTTTTTGTCATCGTCATCATCTTTTCATCGTCATCTTTAGTCTTCATTTTTTTTGTAGTCTTTTTTACTCGCCTTTTTGTCATCTTTGTTGTCTGTCATCGTCTTCTTTGTCGTCTGTAGTCATCTTTGTCATCTTTTTATCCTTTTGCCTTCGTCTTTGTCGTCTGTCTTTGTCTTTTTGTTTGTCCTTTTGTCTTTTTGTTATCTTTTTTCATTGTCTTTGTCGTCATCTTTGTTGTGCCCTCTTGTCATCTTTGTCATCATAGTCATCTTTTGTCGTCATCTTTGTTGTCATGTCTTCTTGTCATCGTCTTTTTGTTATCATCGTCATCTCTTTGTCTTTTTGTCTTTGTTGTGGTCTGGGTTTTTTTATCATCTGCCTTTTTGTTGTCTTATCGTCTTTTTGTTGTAATCTTTGTCATCTTTTTGTCTTTTTGTCATTGTCCTTGTCTGTCTTTTTGTTTTTCTTGTGTCTTTTAGTCATTCTTTCATCTGTCTTTGTCATCATCTTTGTGCCTTTGTCATCTTGCCATCATTGTCTTTTTGTCGGCATCTTTTTGTCATCGTCATCATCTTTTTGTCATCGTCTTTTTGTCTTCTTTTGTCTTTGTCTTTTTGTAGTAATTTTTTGTCATATTCTTTTTGTCGTCTGTTGTCATCTTTGTCGTCATCGTCTTTGCCGTCATCTTCATTGTTGTCGTCTTTTTTCCTTTTGTTATCTTTGTCGTCTTTTTGTCTCTTTTTGTCTGTTGTCTGTCGTTTTGTTGTCATCTTTCTGTCATTGTTTTTGTTGTCTGTGGTGTCATGACCTCTTATTGTATTTGTCTTTTTGTCATCCTTCTGTCTTTTTGTCATCTTTATCATCATCTTTGTCATTTCTGTGGTTGTCTTTGTCATTGTCATGTCATCTTGTCATCTTTTTGTTGTCCTTTTGCCATCATTATCTTTCTGTCATCGCATTTTTATCATTTTCTGTAGTCTTGTCTTTTGTCATCGGAATCTTTTTGTCTTGTTTTATTGTCATCTTTTTTGTCATCTTTGTTGTCTTTATCGTCGCCTTTGTCGTCATCTTCGTCATTGTCTTAGTCGTCCTTTTGTTTTTTTGTCATCTGTCATTTCTTTGTCTTTTGTCTTCTTTTTGTCTTTGTCAACATATTTGTCGTCATCGTCTTTATCATCTTATTTGTCTTTTTGTCAACATGTCTTTTTGTCATTGTATGTCTTTTTGTCATCTTTGTCATTTGTCTGTCTTTTTGTTGTCTTCTCTGTCTTTTTTGTCGTCTGTCTCTTGTCGTCTTTTTGTCATCGTCTTTGTCGTCTTTTTGTCATCATTGTCTTTGTCTTTTTGTCATTGTCTTTTTATCTTTTGTCATCTTTGTCATTTTTTCGTCATCTTCATCATCTTTGTCTTTGTCATCGCACATCCTTGTCATCTTTTTGTCTTGTCTTTGTCATCTGTCTTTTTGTTGTGGTCTGTCTTTGTTGTTTTATTGTCATCATCTTTATATTGTCGTCATCTTTGTTGTCATCTTTCTGTATTCCTTTTGTCTTTGTCAATTTTGTCTTTGTCATCTTTGTTGTCATCTTTTTGTCTTTTTGTCATCTTTTTATCATCTGTCCTTTTCTTTTTGTCGTCATTTGTCTTTTTGTCATCATCTTTGTAATCATGCCATCTTTTTGTCATCATCTTTTTGTCATTGTCTTTTTTGTCGTCTTTTTGTCATTGTTTTTTGTTGTCTTTTGTTGTCTTTGTCATCTTTTTGTCATTGTCTTTGTCATCATCATCTTTGTCATCATCTTTTTGTCTTTTTCTTTGTCTTTTTGTTTTTCTTCTATTTGTCTTTTTGTCATCTACTTTTGTCTTTGTCTTTTTATCATCTTTTTGCCATCCTTTTGTCATCATTTTGCTGTTGTCTTTTTGTCATCATTGTCATCTTTTTGCTGTCTTTTTGTCTCTGTCTTTTTGTCATCGTCTTTGTCATATTTTTGCCATTTTTTTGTCATTCTATGTCGTCTTATGGTATTTACCATCTTTGTCTTTTTGTTTATAGGTTCATAGGTGTGTACTAGGCTAATGGCCCTGGGGCCTTTACAAGCCTAGCCATAGGATTTCCCTAGCATAGTGCCACCCGACCTTAGTTCCCAGTGCTTCTGTCGAGTAGAGCCACTGGAGTTATCCCCGGGGTGAATTTTCTGTTTCCCATCCACTCATCAAGATTTCTCTTGAAGAGGATCAGCGAAGTGCTCTGCTTGAAATGTATAGCATAGGCAGTCTCTATGTTATGAACTTGTCCATCCAGCGTGTTCTGTTAATTGTGATAATAAGGTTGAAGTCTCTGGAGCATTTGATGCAGTGAGATTGGGATTTCTTTAGATGTAGCATTTCTAACAGAGCTGGGTCAAACATGGCTTTGTAAGTCAAGCAGAGATCAACTCTAAATAGGCGATATGAGACAGAGAATAGCTGTTTTTTTTAGTCTGTCCATATAGGACAAGTGTTTAAGGCCTAGGATCCTCTTTGTGAGGTACCTTTCTAGCCTCTCCAGTTGTGTCTAGTGAGGTACATGCCAAATGGGGCATTGTACTCGATGATTGGCCTAATGAGGGAGGAGTAGAGGAAGACTACCTTTTTCTTCCTGGATGCAAAACACTTAGTAATGAGATATGCCACATAGAAGGACTTTCTGACCACAGTGGCAATGTGGTGATCAAAAGAGAGGTTGTTGTCAACCTGTGTTTCCAAATTTATAATGCCTTCTGTGTTCAGTGAACTACCATCAATGTTTTATTCATGGGAACCGGATTTTTCCCAAAGGGGATGATGACACATTTTTTGTCATTGAGCTTAATGTCATGGCTCTGACACCAGTCGTTCATCTCAGTGAGGCCATTTTGCAGGATGTCAACATCACTTGGGGAATTAATAACAGCTCCCAACTTGCAATCGTCTGTGAACTTTGTCAGCCAGAGGCCCTTTGTGTTGGCCTGGACTTCAAAGAAGTAGATGCCATACAGGAGAGGACCCAGGACTGAAACCTGTGGGACTCCACTCATGACTAGCAGGCAGTCTGACTTGGAGTCAGCTACTTTCACAATGTGGGTTCTATCTGTGAGCCGGTTTGCAACCCACCTAATGATATTGGGATTAATGCCTAGCTTAGTGAGTTTTTCTGTGATTCCTGAGTGGGGAATGGTATCAAAAGCCCTGGCCAGATCAAGGTGGGCTGTATGAACCACCTTGCCTTCATACACAGCTCTGGTGACTGACTCAAAGAAGTCAACCAAGTTGAGCAGGCATGATCTACCCTTCACAAAACCAAACTGTGGGATCCAGAGTTTGGAGATTCCCTAAATCCTTGTTTATTAGGTCCATGATGATGGGTTCCATAGCTTTGCATATCAGGCTCATCAGGCTAATGGGGCGATAGTTCCCAGGGTCTGTAGTCACTCCTCTTTGTGGAGGGATGACTGTGACAGTGTGCCATTCAGTAGGGATAACACCTGAAGTGAGGCTTTGATTGAACAGGGCACACAGGTGAGGTGCCAGTTCACTCTGTAGTTCATGTGGAACACAGCCAGAGATATTGTCAGGTCCCATAGAAGCTGTATTCTTGGCCTTGGACAGTGCTGTTTTAACCTGTGCAGCAGTAATACTTGGTGCCTGGCAATCTACAGGTATTGTGATTGGTCCTGGGGGGGGTAAAGTTGGCACTGAATCAGTATACTGGCAATATCTGTTGGCTCGGTATAGGAGGTACCATTGTGCAGTAACTCAGGGCAAATCTGGGTATTGCCATGGAGATTCTTTACATAACTATAGAAGGCCTTGTGATTGTCTTTACTATCTGCTGCAATTCTGTTTTCATAGCTAGCTTTGGAAGATTTGATGAGGGATCTCAACTTTTTGCTGAAGCTGAAAGGGTGTTTTTCCAGTTGGAACTTCTCCTTATTCCACATCAGTTTCCTCCTTCTGTCGTCTGTCTTTTTGTCTTCTGTCTTTTTGTCTTCATCATCTTTGTCGTCATCTTTGTTGTCATGTCCTCTTGTCATCGTCTTTGTCGTCTTGTCATTGTAGTCTTTTATTCATCTTTTCTCATAGTCCTCTTTTTGTCATCTTTGTCATCATCTTTTTCATCATCTTTGTCATCGTCTTTGTCATCGCCATCCTTGTCATCTTTTTGTCTTCTTATTGTCTTTGTCATCTGTCTTTTTGTTTTTTTGTGGTGTGTCATTTTATTGTCTACCTTATTGTCATCATCTTTTTATCGTCGCCTTTGTTGTCATCATCTTTTTGTCTTTCTTGTCATCTGTCGTCATCATCTTTGTCATCTTTTTGTCTTTTTGTCATCTTTTTATCATCTGTCTTTTTTCTTTGTCATCGTTTGCCTTTTTGCCATCGTCTTTGTCATCGTGTCATCCTGTCATCATTTTGTCGTCATCTTTTTGTCATCTTTTTTATCTTTTTGTCATTTTTGTCATCTTTTTATCGTCTTTTTGTCATCTTTGTCATCATCTTTGTCTTTTTGTTGTCTGTCTTTTTGTTTTTCTTTTGTCATTTTGTCATGTCTTTGTCATCATCTTTGTCATCTTTGTCATGTCCTCTTGTCATTGTCTTTTTGTCGTCATATTTTTATTGTCTTTATTGTCATGTTTTTGTCATCTTTTTGCCATAGTCTTTTTTTCTTCGTTGTCTTGTCTTTTTGTCATCCTTTTTTTCTCGTCTTTTTGTCATCGTCTTTGTCGTCATCTTTTTGTCATCGTCTTTGTTCTCTTTTATTGTCTTTTTGTCAGCATCTTTTTATCATCTTTTTGTCATCATCTTTTCTCTTCGTCTTTTTGTAGTCTTTTTTTAGTCATCGTCATTTTGTCATTGTCTTTGTTGCCTTTTTCATCGTCATCTTTGTCATCTTTTTGTCATCTTTTTGTCATTGTCTTTGTCTTTGTCATCGTCTTTTTTGTCTTCATAGTCACCTATTTTCTTTTTATCTTTGTCATCTTTTTGTCATCTTGTCTTTTTGTTGTCATCTTTTTGTCATCTTTGTCATCTTTGTTGTGTCCTTTTGTCTTCGTCTTTTTGTCTTTTTGTCATCATTGTCACCTTTTTGTCATCTTTTGTCTTGTCTTTTTTTGTAGTTGTCTTTTTGTCGTTGGTTTTTTTATCATCTGTCTTTTTGTTGTCCTTGTCATCTTTTTTGTCTTTTTGTCATCTTTCTTCATCATATTCGTCATCTTTGTCAACTTCTTTGTCATCACCATCCTTGTCTTTTTGACTTATTGTCATCTTTGTCATTTTGTCTGTTGTGGTCTGTCTTTGTCTTTTTATCAACTGCCTTTTTGTCATCATCTTTTTATCGTCATCGTTTTTGTTGTCATTATGTTTTTGTCATCGTTGTCTTGTCATCTTTTTTTCATCTTTTTGTTCGTTTTGTCATTTTTTCTCCTTTTTGTCATCGTCTTTGTCATTTTTTTGTCTTTTTGTCATCTTTGTCGCCATTTTGTCATTGTCTGTCTGTCTTTTTGTTTTTCTTCTGTCTTTTTGTCTTTTTGTCATCTGTCTGTCATCATCTTTTTGTCGTCTTTGTCCTCTTATTGTCTTTTTGTCATTGTCATCATCTTTTTGTCATCTTTTGTCTTCGTCTTTTTGTAGTCTTTTTTTGTCGTTGTCTTTTTGTCTTTGTTGTCATCTTTGTCATTGTCATCTTTGTCATCGTCATCTTTGTCATTGTCATCTTTTTGCCCTTTTGTCATCATCTTTGTCTTCTGTCTTTTTGTTGTCTGTCTTTTTGTCTTTTGACATCTTTTTGTCGTCTTTATGTCCTCTTGTCATCGTCTTTGTCATCATCCTTTTGTCATCTTTTTGTCATATTTTTTTCGTGATCATCTTTGTGGTCTTTGTCATCATCTTTTTGTCTTTTTTATGTCTGCTATTGTCATCTACATCGTCAATTTTGTCTTCATTTTTGTGGTCATCTTTGTCGTGTCACCTTTGTCATCATCTTTTTCTCGTCTTTTTGTCATCGTCATTTTCTGTAGACTTTTTTTTGTCATTGTCTTTTTGTCTTGTCTTTTTTCATCGTCATCTTTTTGTCACCTTTTTGTCATCTTTGTTGTCTTTGTCGTCATCTTTTTTGTCATCTTTTTGTCGTCTTTGTTATCTTTATCGTCGCCTTTGTCATCATCTTTGTCATTGACTTTGTCGTCATTTTAAAAGTCTTTTAGTCTGTTTATTTGTCTTTTGTTTTCTTTTTGTCTTTGTCATCTTTGTCATCAGCTTTTTGTCGTCTTTTTGTCATCTTTTTTTGTCTGTCATTGTATGTGTTTTTGTCATCTTTGTCGTTTGTCTTTGTCTTTTTGTTGTCTTCTGTCTTTTTGCCATCTGTCTTTGTCATCTTTTTCATCTTTGTCATCTTTTTATCATTATCTTTGTCATCTTTTTGTCTTTTTGCTGTCTTTATCATTGTAGTCTTTGTCATCATCTTTGTCATTTTTTTGTCATCTGTTGTTGTGTCATCTTTTTCATCATTTTTTGTCATCTTTTTGTCATCATCTTTGATGTCATCATCTTTGTCATTATCTTTTTGTCGTCTTTTTGTCATCTTTGTCATCATCTTTGTTATCGCCTTTGTCGTCCTCTTTGTCTTCGTCTTTGTCTTAGTCATCTTTTTGTCTTTTTGTCATCTGTCATTTCTTGTTGTCATTTTGTCATCTTTTTCTTTGTCATCGTCGTATTGTAGTCATCTTTGTAGTTATTTTTTCACTTTTTGTCATTTGTCTTGTCTTTTTGTTATCCATTTTGTCATCTTTTTGTCTTTTTGTCTTTGTCATTTTTGTCTGTGGTAGTCTTTGTTGTCATCTTTTTGTCATCTTTTTATTGTCTGTCATTTTCTTTTTGTTGTTTGTCTATTTCTCATCATGTTTGTCATTGTGTCATCTTTTTGTCATCTTTTTGTCAGTCTTTTTTATCTTTTTGCATTGTTTTTGTCATCTTTTGTTGTCTTTGTCATCGTCTTTTTGTCATTGTCTTTGTCGTCATCATATTTGTCATCGTCTTTTGTCTTTTTGTTTTTCTTCTATTTGTCTTTGTCATGTCTTTTTTGTCATCTTTTTGTCTTTATCTTTTTGTCATCCTTTTGTCATTTTGCTGTCATCTTTTGTCATCATCTTTTGTCATCATTATAGGTTCATAGGTTCATACTAGGCTATCTGCTGTAGGGCATTTATAAGCCTAGCCAGAGTGTGTTTGGCTTCCTCCACCCATTTTAAATTAATTTTGCTATGACCTTTTTTGAGGTTAGTATACTGTGCCTCCGTCTAACAGTGACACAGAAGTGATACCCGGAGTAAACCTACGATCTCCCATCCACTCGTCAAGATTCCTCTTGAAGAGAGTCAATGAGGGACTCTGCCTAACCTGGACTGGGATTTTATTCCAGAGTGAAGGGAGCCTCTGGGTTATGAATCTGTCCCTCTAGCATGTCCTATTTATTTAATTGCTGAGGTTCAAGTCTCTCGAGCACATAGCTCAATGGGATTTGGATTTTCTGAGGTGCAGCATGTCCATTAATTCCGGGTTGGACATGGCTTTATACGTCAGGCACAGATCGCCTCTGAGCAGGCAGTATGCCACTGAGTAGAGCTGGAGTTTCTTTAACCGGGCAGCATATGGCATCTGTTTGAGCCCTTTGATCCTCTTGGTGAGGTACCTCTGGGGTCTTTCCAGTTGTTGCAGGTGTCTGGTAAGGTACATCCCAAAAGGGGCATTGTACTCAATTATGGGTCTGATGAGGGATGAGTAAAGAGGCGATGACCTCCTGATCTAGATGTGAATCCCTTCATGATTAGGTGGGCTATATAAAATGTTTTCTAACCACTTTGGCCACGTGGTTGTCAAATGAGTGATTGCTATCAACTTGGGTCCCCAGGTCCCTAATTACTTCTTCTGTACTTAATGGATTACCACCTATGTGGTAATTTGTGGGCACTTTGTTTTGCCAAAGGGATGACTATACACTTTTGGCATTTAGCTTAAGGCCGTGGCTCTAGCACCAGTTGTCTGTTTCTATGAGGCCCTTTTGGAGGATGCTTGTGTCGGCTGGAGTCGATTATGTGAACTTGGTCAGCCACAGTCCTTCCGTGTTGGCCTGTACCTCTGAGAAATATACCGAACAAGAGGTCCCAGGACTGAGCCTTGTGGGACGCCACTTGTAACTGGTTTGGATTCTGACATGGCTCCAGCAATTCTAACCATGTGGGTTCTGTCCTTGAGCCAGTTTGCAACCCATCTAGTGACATAGGGGTTTATATTTAAACTGGTGAGCTTATCTATAATGCCCGAGTGGGGTATTGTATCGAAGGCTTTTGCGAGGTCCAGGTAGGCTGTGGACCACCTTCCCATCGTCAATGGCCTTGGTGACTGTTTCAAAGAAATAGACCAGGTTTAAGAGGCAGGATCTGCCCTTAAAGCTGAACTGGGTAGAATCCAGTGTCTGTAGGTCCCCAGTATCTTTATTTATGAGGTCCATGATGATCCTTTCCATAGCTTTGCAGACCAAGCTAGTCAGGCTTATGGGGCGATAGTTTCCAGCATCCGTTGAGGCACCACCTTTGTGGAGAGGGACCACTGTTGCTGTACGCCACTCTTTGGGTACATATCCTGTAGTAAGGCTGAGATTGAACACTAGTTTTATGTTTGATTTAGCTCTTCTTGGAGTTCATGTAGGATGCAACCAGGACACCGTCTGGTCCCATTGATGCTGTGTTTTTGCTTTGGAGGTGGCTCTTACCTGAGCATCTGAGATGTCAGGGGCAGCACTCTGCTGGGATATTTGCCCTTTGGTGGGGGGTTTGCTGAACCTGTCAGCTAGGATGTTGGCAATGTCTGTGGGTTCAGTGTGTTTTTGTCATTTTGGACTAATTCTGAGCATATCTGGGAATTCCCACCCAGGTTCATAACATAACTAAAGAAAGCCTTGTGATTATCCGTAGTGTCCTGTGCAATTTTTTCTCGAAACTGGCCTTAGACTATTTTATGAGTGCCCGTAGTTTTTGCTAATACTGATCAGAGATGCCTTCCCTTTTTGGGATTTTGCTCTATCATGTAGTAGCTTCCTCCTTCTATTGTATAGTTTGTTTATGGCTGGGTCCACCAGACAGGACGTCTGCCTTTGGAGGATTGGGTCTTGGTTTTATTTGGGATTGCATGATCCATGCATTCCTGAAGGTGTTCTTAGAATCGTTTATAAAAATTCTGTGGTCTGGGCCATATTTTCCACAGGCTCGAGGCTTTGAAATTCCACCTCGGTTTTGAGGAGTGTGAAATTTGCTTTAGAAGTTTTTCACTGTGGTTTTCTGGGCAGGGGGTGGGGTCGGGATGTGAATATCCAGTGAGATTAGTTTATGGTCTGATCTTACCAGTGAGGGATACACTTCTGCTCTGGAGCATAGAGTCCCTATGTTGGTGATGATCAGGTCCAGTATGTTTTCCCCCTCTTGTGGGAGTGGTAACAAGTTGTTCCATAGCATTTGAGTTTATAAATTCTAGGAACCTTTGGGCTAGGGTGTTCTCATCTTTTTGTCATTGTCTTTGTCTTTTTGTCATCATCTTTGTCGTCATTTTGTCATTGTCTTTGTATCTTTGTCTTTTTGTCTTCTTGTCATCTTTATCTTTTTGTCTGTTGTGGTCTGTCTTTTTGTCTTTTTATCATATGCCTTTTTGTCATCTTTTTATCGCTGTCTTTGTTGTCGTCATGCTTTGTCATCTTTTTGTCATCTTTTTTCGTCTTTTTTGGTTTTTGTCATTTTTTTCTCATCTTTTTGTCATCGTCTTTATCTTTTCGTCATCATCTTTGTCGTCATTTTGTCATTGTCTTTGTCATCTGTCTTTTTGTTTTTCTTCTGTCTTTTTGTCATCTTTCTTTGTCTTTTTGTTGTCATCTTTGTTGTCTTTTTGTCATCTTTGTCGTCATTTTGCCATTGTCTTTGTCATCTGTCTTTTTGTTTTTCTTCTGTCTTTTTGTCATCTGTCTTTGTCATCTTTTTGTCATCATCTTCTTTGTCCTCTTTCATTATCTTTTTGTCAGTCTTTTTGTCATCGTCATCTTTTATCGTCTTTGTCAGCGTCTTTTGTGTTCGTCTTTTTGTAGTCTTTTTTTGTCGTCTTTTTGTCTTTGTCATCATCTTTGGCATTGTCTTCTTTGTCATCATCATCTTCATCATTGTCATCTTTTTGTCATCTTTTTATCGTCTGTCTTTTTTTGTCGTTTGCCGTTTTGTCATTGTCTTTGTCAATGTGTCATCTTGTCATCATCGTTTTGTCATCTTTTTGTCATCTTTTTGTCTTTGTCATCTTTGTCATTTTTTGTCATCTTTTTATCGTCTTTTTGTCATCTTTGTCATCATCTTTTTGTTTTTTTGTCGTCTTTGTCTTGTCTTTTTGTCATGTCTTTTTGTCATCTTCTTTGTCATCTTTGTCATGTCCTCTTGTCATTGTCTTTTTGTCGGCATCTTTTTGTCGTCTTTTTGCCATCGTCTTTTGTCTTTATCTTTTTGTAGTCTTTTTTTAGTCATCTTTTTGTCATCATCTTTGTTGTCTTTGTCATTATCGTCTTTCTCGTCATCTTTTTGTCATCGCCATCTTTATTGTATTTCTGTCATCGTCTTTTCATCTTTTGTCATCTTTTTGTCATCTTTTGTCATCTTCATCATCATTTTGTCATTGTCTTCCTTGTCATCGCCATCCTTGTCGTCTTTTTGTCTTGTCTTTGTTGTCTGCCTTTTTGTCTTTGTTTTGGTCTGTCTTTGTCTTTTTATCATCTGCCTTTTTGTTGTCATCTTTTTATCGTCATTTTTGTTGTCATGTTTCATTGTCTTTTTGTCATCGTCTTTTTTCTTTGTTGTCTTGTCTTTTTGTCTTTTCTCATCTTTTTGGCATAGTCTTTTGTCTTCATCTTTTTGTAGTCTTTTTTAGTCATTGTCTTTTTGTCATTGTCTTTGTCATCCATCTTTGTCGTCATCTTTTTGTCATTATCTTTGTTGTCTTTGTCATCATCATTTTTGTCATCTTCATCATCTTTCCTTTTATTTTTGTCATCCTTTTGTCTTTTTGTCATCTTGTCTTTTTGTTATCTTTGTTATCTTTGTGTCCTCTTGTCATCGTCTTTTTTTTTGTCATCTTTTTATCATCTTTTGTGTTGTCTTTTTTTGTAGTTGTCTTTTTGTCGTTTTTTTGTCGTTTGTCTTTTTGTTGTCCTTGTCATCTTTTTTTGTCTTTTTCTCATCTGTTTTCATCATATTCGTCATCTTTGTTGTCTTCTTTGTCATCGCCATCCTTGTCTTGTTGACTTGTCATCTTTGTCAGTTTGTCTGTTGTGGTTTGTCTTTGTCTTTTTATCAACTGCCTTTTTATCATCTTTTTATCATCGTTGTCTTTGTTGTCATCATGTTTTTGTCATCGTCTTATCTTTTTTAGTCGTCTTTTTGTTCTTTTTGTCATTTTTTCTCGTCTTTTTGTTGTCTTCTTTGTCATCTTTTTGTCGTCATCTTTGTCATCATCTTTGCCACCATTTTGTCATTGTCTGTCATCTGTCTTTTTGTTTTTCTTCTGTCTTTTTGTCGCTTTGTCATCTGCCTTTTTGTTGTCATCTTTTTATCGTCATTTTTGTTGTCATGTTTCATTGTCTTTTTGTCATCGTTTTTTCT